>NW_015165948.1:63746-69864 GCF_001447785.1 Gekko japonicus
CGAGGGGAGGGGGGGGGGCAGCCGACTTACCCTCCTGCTTCTTCCTTGTTCTGCAACAGAATGAGGCGGGAAGCAGAGGGTGGCCTGAAGAAGGGGGCGGGACTTCACCAGGTGACCCCCCCCCGGTGCCTCTCTTCTGGAACGACGTACCGGTGAGCTCCGGTGCGATGAGAGGCCTGCTCCCTCCCATCTGGGAGAACCGGGTTTGATTCCCTACTCCTTCACGTGCAGCTGCTGGTGTGACCTTGGGTCAGTCACAAGTTTTTTCAGAGTTGTTCTTTCAAGAGCAGTTTCTGTCAAGAGCTCTCTCAGCCCCACTTCCCTCACAGGTGTCTGTTGTAGGGAGGGGAAGGGAAAGGAGTTTGTGAGCCGCTCTGAGCAGTGGGCAGTGAAGGGCGGGCTATAAATCCAGTCTCCTCCTTCTCCTCCTTCTTGTGGGTTCATTGCCAATTTTGTGTAAGTTTCAGAGGCTGAATTCAGGGCGAGCCTGATCTACCTAGTTCTTATTATCTGTTTGGGATGCACATCTAACCTTCACCTTGTGCTAACAGAAAATAGAACAAATATTTGGGAAAATCAAACTTTGGTGATTTTATTTCGATCAAAAGATTCTTGTTTGGCACCAGACTGCAGAATGTTTTTTATCTGTCCTTTCCCCCAAGGAGTTCAGGGTGGCATACACTGGTTTTCTCATTCCCCCATTTGACCCTCGCAACAACCCTGTGAGGTAGGTAGTGCGTTCTTCTCCTACTGGGGACTGCTATGTGTCTGATGAAGTGGTCTCCAGCTTGTGAAACTAGAGAAACCTGCTTGTCTCTTTAAGGGGTCTTTTTCAACGTTCTAGCGTCTGCTCCCAAACCACAAGCGGCCGAGGACGACATTTTAGCCAAGGAACAAAATGTCATGTACGGCCACCAAAACTTTCAGCCGTAGGGTTGCTAGGTCCCCCCTGGCCACCAGCCAGGGTGTGGGGTTGCCAGATCCAGGTTGGGGAACTCCTGGAGATTTGGAGATGGAGCCTGGGGAGGACAGGGACCTCGGTGGGGTACGGTGCCACAGAGTCCACCCTCCCAAGCAGCCATTTTCTCCAGGGGAACTGATCTCTGTCGTCTGGAGAGGAGCTGTAATTCCGGGGGATCCCCAGGTCCCACCTGGAGGCCGGCATCCCTATGCGGCCTAGTTCTGGTGCTGTTTAAAGGGTATGGGGGTATAACCTGGCTCGGGAGACGTCCAGGCCTTAGCGTGTTCCCTCTCCCTTGCCTTCGTGCCCACCCCCTGACCTCGCATCTCATCCTTGCTCCGTTTCCGCGCCCCGCAGGGGACCGCCGATCAAACGCAGAGGACATCCGTTTCAGCCTCCAGCCCAGCTGACAAGCAGAACCAGGGGGGTCTTTGAGAGGCTGCTGTTTATAACTCTGATGAGAAATTAGCCATGCGGTGCACCGCCCTGGGCAGGATTTGCTGATCTGGGAGGGAGGGGAGGCGGGGAGAGACGGCGTTCCTTTCCAACCATCTGCGTCTTCCCGATAAATGCTGATTTGGCTCAAATGTCAGCACAGGACCTAGCTTCCCAGTCCCTCCCTTCTTTTACAGGCCAATTTTGGAGGGGTTTTTTTGCATGTACCTAGGAAATAAGAATGGCCCTGAGAACCGGCAGAATTAATTGGATGCTTTCGGAACAGCATTCGGTGCGTTTTTAAAGGACAGCTCGTATTTCAGAAGCTTTGTGCTTAATAAGAGGGGTGGGTGGGAAACCACCCGAAACTTTATTATGAATGGGAGTTTTGCCCACATTCTCTGCTAAGCAAGAAAAGCCCAGTGGAGGACAAATCAATTTGGCATGAATGATGGTGGATAGGTGATGTACTTGCCGTTTGGATGGAGTGAATTTAAATGACAAGCTTCCCATCATTCTGGAATGGTCCCCATCGCTGTCTGCTCCAAGTAACTTCAATGTCATATCAGCCCAATTTCCTTCAGCAGAGAACAGTCTAAGCAAAAGTGGGGGGCATGTTCTGTGCGTCTCATTTTTGTCCCCTCCTTCCTCCTAAGAACACAGGGTGGTGGCGTGCAGGGTTCTCCCTTCCTCTTATTCTGTCCTCACACCAACCCCGTGAGGTAGGCCAGACTGAGAGATTGGTCTCTGCTCGGCAGATTTTGAAGTTTTCTGCCAACTTAAATGGCCAAAATGGCTTCCTACAGTTGGAGAAAAGCATCAGATGTAATGGTTATGGTGTCAGACTAGGATCTGGAAGGCCCTAGACAGAGAGAGAGTGATTAAAATGTGGGATTCGCTGCCAGAGGATGTAGTGATGGCCACAAGAAGAAGCAGCTTTCAAAGGGGATCAGATAGATTAATGGAGGGTAGGTTTAGCCCTGATGACCGAAGGGAACCTCCATTTCCAGAGGCACTAATCCTCTGAATCCCAGAGCCAGGAGGCAACATCAGAGGAAGGCCTTGGCCTCTATGCCATGTTGTTGACCCGAGTCCAGAGGAACTGGCTAGCCACTGTGTGAGACAGGATGCTGGACTAGATGGACCACTGGTCTTATCCAGCAGGGCTCTTCTGATGTTCTTTTGAAGGCCTCGGCCTCTATGCCCTGTTGTTGGCCCTCCAGAGGAACTGGTTGGCTGCTGTGTGAGACAGGATGCTGGACTAGATGGACCACTGGTCTGATCCAGCAGGGCTCTTCTGATGTGCCTCACGGGGTTGTTGGAAAGAGAAAACGGAGAGGAGAACAAAGTTAGCTGCTTCGGTTCTCCTGTGGGAAGAAAGGCAGGGTATAAATAGTAAATAAAATAAGATTAACTTCAAAAAAACTGAGTGGCCGGATACAGGCCAGTGAGGCTGGCCCAAGTTTGCCCAGGGAGCTTTGTGTCAGAGCTTTAACCACTGCCCCACAGTGGCCCTAAGTTGCAGGGTAATTGGAGTCTAACCTTATGAAGTCAGCTCACACATTCCTTTTTCTCACTATTGTGCTGCTGACTTTGTCACTTCCAACTTCGTCTCCACCTCCCGTTCGCACAAACAGCGAATGTTGGTGGACAGGCCGTGCCTCTCTTAGCACAGTCAGGCTGTTGCTGGAAGTCACACTTCACTCCTTCATCCGCTGGGGTTTGAGCTCTGCTCTTCTTCGGCCAGATCCGGCCCAGCCACCTGTCTCGCCCCTCGTGAAGGTTCGTAACCAAGGCTCCCTCTAAGACGTGGAGTCTTGTGAGCAAAAATTCTCCTCTGTGAGCTACTGGCATTAAAGTTCTGAGCCAGCGATTTGACTACTGCATAAATTGTAAATAAAATAAGATTAACTTCAAAAAACTGAGTGGCAGGATACAGGCCAGTGAGGCTGGCCCACATTTGCCCAGGGAACTTTGTGTCAGAGCTTTAACCACTCCCCCACAGTGGCCCTAAGTTGCAGGGTAATTGGAGTCTAACCTTATGAAGTCAGCTCACACATTCCTTTTTCTCACTATTGTGCTGCTGACTTTGTCATTTCCAACTTCGTCTCCACCTCCTGTTCACACAAACAGCGAATGTTGGTGGACAGGCCGTGCCTTTCTTAGCACAGTCAGGCTGTTGCTGGAAGTCACGCTTCACTCCTTCATCTGCTGGGGTTTGAGCTCTGCTCTTCTTCGGCCAGATCCGGCCCAGCCACCTGTCTCGCCCCTCGTGAAGGTTCGTAACCAAGGCTCCCTCTAAGACGTGGAGTCTTGTGAGCAAAAATTCTCCTCTGTGAGCTACTGGCATTAAAGTTCTGAGCCAGCGATTTGACTACTGCATAAATTAGTTTGCTTTGGGGGCATCCTCCTTGAGCTAAGACAAAAACGTGTGAGCCGGAGGCTAAAGAACTGTGAGCTAGCTCACACCAACTCAGCTTAGAGATGACCCGGGAAGTCTGGCATCGCTCCACCTTGAAACCTTGCCTGGATACCTGAGAAGCCGCCTTCCACCTGCTCTGCTGGCCAGGTGGAAACTCGTTCCACAGAAGAGAGGGGGAAGTTGATACTATCTCCTCTGTGAAGTGTGAGCGGCTGGCTTGTTCTCGTTTACTCTTCCAAGCAAGTGGCACTGGGTCAGGGATGCTTCTATGGGGGCATGGAAGGGGGGGGTCCAAGAGGAAAGAAGCAAGTAGAAGGTACCCTGTACCTCCAGAAAAAAGAAGACATGCAGTGCTTGGTAAATGAACCGAAAGTTAGAAATTTTGGAAACACTTTAGCTTAATTCTTAATATGGTCAACTGCTGTCAGGGTTGTTCCCAGGGGTCATTTCGTAGAAAAAGAGGTGCAGGAGCTCATTAGCATAACTTATTTGCATATGCCACACACCCTGACATCACCGGAAGTGTGTCAGAAGGCAACACCCACCGCTCAGGCTCCCCTGGACTGTTTTGGATTGCTAGCTATGCTATTGGGGGGGGGGGGACACAATCATGCAAATCTGTCCTCGCAGAGGAGGGAGAGCTTGTACCTGAATAAAACTTGGTCTTAAAGGTGCCACTGGACTGTTTTGGACCGGGGGGACTCTGCAACTTACCTGGCTGCTTCTTGCTCTGACTGAGGGCTGCTGGGAGCAGGGGGTGGGGCTTGTTGCATGTGCCCGCCCCCTGGGCTCTTTACTGCCGGAGCTCTGCTCCTGTGCGCTCCTGCAGGAAATGACCCCTGGTTGTACCCCTTCGGACTGTAGATGGGGGCTGACATGTGTTCCTTTGTACAAAACATTTCTCTGCTTACAGAAAGCTAGTGTATCAGGGAGAACCTAGGCTAGAACCCTTCTCCCTAATAAATTGATTTCTGTTTAAGAAAACGGGGGGGGGGGGTTGGTAGAGAGGAGCATGCTCTCATCTTCTCCATGAGCACTTAGAATGTTCATGCACATTCCGTAGCATCTCATCAAGTCAGCCTGCTGATATGGAGGCATGAAAGAGGAAGAGAGAGAAGCGAATGGCTGCCAGGAATCCAAGTGCGATCTGTGTGCAGGTTCATTCCAGAACACTAAAAGAAGCATGTGGGGGACTCCTGTGTACGGTTTCTTGCAGGATCTCATGTATACCACTTTCCAGTAAATCGCAACAAGCAGTGGTTTGGGTACGGAAACCTTATGGTTTATGAATTAGCATGTCAGTTGTCGCCAGTGTTATGTCATTTGTTATGCAAATAGGCTTTCTTAGACTGTCTTTTCAGTAATCCACATTTTGATCTCATTTGGTGTGGTCAATGTGGATTAACAAAATGTGGATTAACAAAATGCTAATGTGGATTAACAAAAAGACACACCCCTAACTAGAGTTGCCAGCTCCGGGTTGGGAAACTCCTGGAGCTGGGGGGGGGGGCGCTAGAGGGGGCTAGGGTTGCCAACCTCCCGGGGGTAGGTGGGGCCTGGGATTTCAACCAGTGTTCCCTCTAAGATGAGTTAGTGTGAGCCAGCTCACAGTTTTTTAGCCTCTGGCTCACCCATTTTTGCCTTCTCTCAGGAAGGATGGCTCCAGAGCAAACTAATTTAAGCAGTAGCCAAATTTCTCACTCACAGCTTTAATGCCAGTCGCATAAAGTAGACTGCACATAAGTAGACTGCTCACAAGACTGCACAGCTTAGAGGGGGCATTGGTTTCAACTGATCTCCAAGCGACAGAGATCAGTTCCCCTGAAGGAAATGGCTGCTTTGGAGGGTGGGCCCTGTGGCATTATACCCCTCTGAAATCCCTCTCCGTCCCAAACCCAACTCTCCTCATTCTCCACCCCTCTGAACACATGGAATTCACTGCCACAGGAAGTGGCAGCGGCTACAAGCATGGACGGCTTCAAAAGGGAATTAGATAAGCATAAGAAAGAGGACCCACAAAACCCGCGGGTGGGGGAGCTCCAAACTGAACAGGCGGCGGGCGGAGGAACCAGCAGGAGCAGGTAAGCTCGCCCCTCCCATCCCGCCAGTTCCTCCGTCTCCTACACACACACCCTGCTCGATCTCCCCCCGCCAAGCAAGAATGCTTGGAGCGGGAGGGGGGAGTCCCCAGACACACCTGGAGCCGGCGGCCGCCTCCGAGATGCCCTCCGAGCTGGGGAAGGTTCGCAGGGGGGCGAGAGGCAGCCGAGGCATGCAGAAGCCCCCCCACCCTTGGAGCA
>NW_015165948.1:70169-77449 GCF_001447785.1 Gekko japonicus
TGTGGGTCCTGGGGGGGGGGGTCTGGAGGGGGCTAGAGTTGCCAACCTCCAGGTGGTAGCTGGGGCTCTCCTGGGATTTCAACCAGTGTTCCCTCTAAGATGAGTTAGTGTGAGCCAGCTCACAGTTTTTTAGCCTCTGGCTCACCCATTTTTGCCTTCTCTCAGGAAGGATGGCTCCAGAGCAAACTAATTTAAGCAGTAGCCAAATTTCTCACTCACAGCTTTAATGCCAGTCGCATAAAGTAGACTGCACATAAGTAGACTGCTCACAAGACTGCACAGCTTAGAGGGGGCATTGGTTTCAACTGATCTCCAAGCGACAGAGATCAGTTCCCCTGAAGGAAACGGCTGCTTTGGAGGGTGGGCCCTGTGGCATTATACCCCTCTGAAATCCCTCTCCGTCCCAAACCCAACTCTCCCCATTCTCCACCCCTCTGAACCTCCACGAATTTCCCAACCCTGGGAGCTGTCGACCCTAGACTGGGTTTTTTGGACGAGGAGGGGCCTCAGCAGGATAGAACACCAAAGCGTCCATTCTCCAAAGCAGCCGTTTTCTCCAAAGGGAACTGATGCCTGTAGTCTGGAGATGAGTGGTAAAGCTGAGGATCTCCAGGCCCGACCTGGGGGCTGGCAACGCCTGCTCCCGGGTGCCAAGAAAAGGAGATCAGCCCCCTCAACTCTGCCATGACCCCTGGCTTGGGCCCCGTGGCCAGTGCTCTGGCCAAGCACTCGACAGGCGAAGGAGGGCCTTCGTCCCCCTCCGCCCGTCTGTGCGCCTTATTCAAAAGGAATCGTTTGGCCCTGAGCTCAGAGGCCTCCATTAATAAACCTGACAGCTTCGTCTCTCAGCGCCGATAATGAAGGTGTTACTTCGGCAGGCCGTGAGCCAGCCATCCTTCCTGAAGGCCCAGACGTCTCTGTCAGCTCCCTGCCGCCACCGTAGGCCTGAGAGCCACGGCAACGAGGAGTGTTTCTTGTGTTGTTTTTTAAAAACAACCTGCACCCACTTTCAGCCTCTGCCAGTCCCATGCAGCCCTGGGACTCCTCCGTCATCCCACTTCTAAATCAATCGCACCCCAACCGTCTCAGGGCCTTCCAGCGTCTCAGGGGGTAGAGACCACGACTGAAAAGAAGAAGAAGAGATCGGATTTATACCCCTCCCTTCACTATTTGAAGGAGTTTCGGAGCGACTTCCAATCTCCTTTCCCTCCCTCTCCCCACAACAGGCACCCTGTGACAATGTTCCCTCTAAGCTGTGGAGTCTTGTGAGCAAAAATTCAACTTTGTGAGCTACTGGCATTAAAACTGTGAGCAGGCGGTTTGGCTGCTGCATAAATCAGTTTGCTCTGGAGCCCTCCTTCCTGAGCGAAGACACAAACATGTGAGCCAGAGGCTAGAAAACTGTGAGCTAGCTCACACTAACTCAGCTTAGAGGGAACACTGCCTGTGAGGTAGGTGGGGCTGAGAGAGCTCTCTTGAGAACTGCCCTTGAGAGAACAGCTCTGAGAGAACTTGTGACTGACCCAAGGTCACACCAGCAGCTGCATGTGAAGGAGTGGGGAATCAAACCCGGTTCTCCCAGATGAGAGTCCACGCTCCCAACCACTACATCGCAACTGTGACAGCTTCAGTGGGTGCTAGTTGTCAATCAGGCGGCCACCTTTTCCTTGGCCCTGCTTCTGTGCTTTGAATAGCACTCTGATGCAGTGGGCAAAGCCTAGAGTTCAGGTGAGCAGCTGTAGCTCAGGGGCAGAGCCTCTGCTTGGCACTCAGAAGGTCCCAGGTTCAATCCCCAGCAGCTCCGGCTTAAAAGGGATGTGAAAGACCTTCGCCTGAGACCCTGGAGAGCTGCTGCCAGTCTGACTAGATGATACTGGTCCTGATGGACCAAGGATCTGATTCAGTATAAGGCAGTTTCATGTGTTTGGTTGCCAAGTTTGAGCTTGGAAATTCCTGGAAATTTTAGAGTGCAATTCTGGGAGACTGGGGCTTCGGGATGAGAAGAACCTCAGTGGGGTATAACGCTATAGATTCTGCCCTCTGGAGCAAACCATTTCCTCCAAGGGAAATGATGTCTGTCATCTGGAGATCAGTTTTAATTCTGGGAGAACTCAAAATCCCAGAGCAAGGAGGTGGCGTCGAGGAAGGCCTCGGCCTCTCTGCCCTGTTGTTGGGCTTCCAGAGGAACTGGTTAGCCACTGTGTGAGACAGGATGCTGGACTAGACGGACCACTGGTCTGATCCAGCAGGGCTCTTCTGATGTTCTAATGAAGGTCTCGGCCTCTATGCCCTGTTGTTGGCCCCCCAGAAAATGTGGTTGGCCACTATGTGAGGTGGGATGCCGGACTCGATGGACATCACATAGTTCTAATGAAGGCCTTGGCCTCTATGCCATGTTGTTGACCCTTCAGAAGAACCAGTTGGCCACTGTGTGAGACAGGATACTCACTAGATGGATCACTGGTCTGATCCAGCAAGGCTCTTCTGAGGTTCTTTTGAGGGCCTCGGCCTCTCTGCCCTGCTGTTGGCCCTCTGGAGGAACTGGCTGGCCGCTGTGTGAGACAGGAGGCTGGGCTAGATGGACATCTGGTCTGATCCAGCAGGGCTCTTCTGATGTTCTGAACAACCCCATAAAAGCCTTCCTGGCTTTCGATACATTTCAGTGCTGCAGGCAGACATCTAGGGTTGCCAGTGCCAAGTCGGGAAATTCCTGGAGATCTGAGGGTGGAGCCTGGGGAGGGCAGAGTCTGGGAGTGAGGGGGACCTCAGGAGCATATCATGCCATAGACCAGGGGTGGCCAATCTGTGGCTCAGGAGCCATACGCGGCTCTTTCACACATACGGTGCGGCTCCCGGCAGGGCTGCTGGGGAAGTGAAGGGGTTGGCAACCCTGTAGGGTTTCCGAGGCAAGAGACAGTCAGAGATGGTTTGCCATCGCTGGCCTCTGCTGTAGCAACCCTGGACTCCCTCGGTGGTCTCCCATCCATGTACTCACCAGGGCCGACCCTGCTTAGCTTCCAAGATCTCATGAGATTGAGGTAGCCCGGGCCATCCAGGTCAGGGCAGGTGGTGGAAAGTGCCACCAGTCGCAGCCAACTTATGGTGACCCCTCATGGGGGTTTCAAGGCAAGAGACAAACAGAGGTGGTCTGCCATTGCCCAGGGGTCATTTCGTAGAAAAAGAGCTAGGGGAACTCATTAGCATAACTCATTAGCATATGCCACACCCCCTGACATCAGGGGCCCAGCGGTCGACCTGCAAGGCCGGCGGGAGTGCGAGGAAGCCCCGCCAAGGCCCTCCCTGGCCCCAGACAGGCAGGGGTGGGGAGAGGCAGGGAGGAAGCAACTTACCCTTCCTCTTCTCCTGCCTCCTCCTGGCTGAATGAGGGCCGGAAGCGGGGCGGCCGGAAGCAGGGGGCGGGGCTTCGTCATGTGCCCCGCCCCCTGCACCTCACCCGGGGGAACTACGTTCCCCCGCGTTCTCCCCCGAAATGACCTCTGCCTGTCTCTGCATCACACGACCCTGGTATCAATTGGAGGTCTCCCATCCAAGTACTAACCAGAGCCCACCCTGCTTAGCTTCTGAGATCTGATAAGATCGGGCTAGCCTAGACTATCCGGGTCAGGGGTGCTCCGATTATTATGAAAGCCCGAACAGCGATGGAACCTTCTCAGTATTCCCTAGCTCAAAGCCGAAAAAAGTGCATTCCAATTCCCGTTGAAAGCCCATAAACTCCCTCAAACGGACCGGAAAAAAAAAAAATCTCCCCCCCTTTCTGTATTGCACGAGGGACAGGCCCCTGCCAAAGGGCTCCTCTCAGCATCACTTGTGAAAATGAAATGCTCCTACTTGAGCATTCTGGAGAGACCTTCCGAGATCCGAGCAGAGCCCAGCCTCCTCCCCTTAGAATGACCCCACTCCGAGTCAATGCAAAGTCTCCCTTCTCTAGCTCCGGAAAAGAATATGTTTGGACGATAAGCCACAATCGCGTTGCGAGCGGCAAAGAGATACAGAATGATTTGATTCGTACGACATCCTCACCTCCCCCCCTTTCTCCAAGAATTTCCAGCAGGGAAGATAATGCTCCGTGGTCTGTAAGAGGGTATGAGAGTTCCACAGAGAGAGAGAGAGAGACAGAGAGAGAGACAGAGAGAGAGAGACAGAGAGAGAGAGAGACAGAGAGAGGGACAGAAAAATAATATATGTTTAACAAGAAAGAGCGGGCCTTCTCAACAGTCTATTTTGCAAAAACAGGCAGATCTCATCATCAGGAAAAGCCAGAGGAAGCAGACAGCTGGGGAAATGAAAGGCGTTTTGCGCCTTTCCTGAGATCAGAAGAGCGGCCCAGCTGGATCGGATCTTCCGAGTCTAGCGTACCCCCCCTGTTTCCAGCAGCGGGCCACCAGATACTCCTTGGGAGCCTGCCTGCCTGCCTGCGGGGCATGACAGAGACGACCCTTCCCTCTCTATCATGCTGAAGGCAAAAAAGATAATCCAGAGGTATACTGCCTTTGAACCTGGAGGCTCCACTTAGCTGTCACGACCCATGGCGGCTGACCGGTCTGCCCTCCACCATTTTATCTTCTCCCCTCCCCGCTGGAAAGTCATCTAAGTCACCACCCCTGAAATTACTACAAGAATGATGTGTTTATATAAAGTTTTTAGAATCATGGAATCATGGAGCTGGAAGGGGTCCTACAGAGGCCATCTAGTCCAGCCCCCTGCCCAATGCAGGATCATCCTAGAGCATCCCTGACAAGTGTTCGTCCAGCCGCTACTTGACGACTGCCAGTGAGGGGGAGCTCACCACCTCTCTAGGCAGCCGAATCCACTGCTGGACTCCTCTGTTTTGAACCCTACCAGGTATTAATTCATTTCCTTCGTTCAAACCCCATCTTTCTCCCCAATGGGGATCCAAACCATCTTACATTGTTCTCCTCTCCTCCTTTTTATCCTCGCAACGACCCTGCGAGGTAGGTTAGGCTGAGTGTATGACTGGCCCAAGGTCACCCAGCGAGCTTCCATAGCAGTGTGGGGATTCGAACCTGGGTCTCCCAGATCCTAGTTCTGACGCTCTAACCACTGCACCATGCTGGCTGTCAGTAGGACCCTAAATTCTAATATCGCTATTGTGTATGTGGGAGGGAATCAGTTTGAAATTTTAGAATGTCAGACCTGTCTAAACCGTTCCTTGAGCCGCTAGTCTTTCAATTCGGTTTAGTAGTAAAGCTGCCGATCTGCCGATTCTGTGCCATTTTGCGGTGTTTCGATTAGAATATAAGCAGGGCCCTGCCAGACCAGACCAAGTAGTCTGCCTAGTCCAGGTTTCAGTGATCAACTGAATGCCCCAGAAAGCCCACAGAAGGGTACAGACCCCAAAGCCTCCCCCTCTAGCTGCCCTCCTCCCTCCAACCACCACCAACGCCATCGTAAGGCGGTTTCATTGAAAAGTTTATTGTAGGTGTTGTCCTGTTTTCACGGCATCGATTTCTAGTTTTGCTATCCAGTCTTCTTGTGTTGCCTCTCAGCGAGAAAGACAGACTATAAATTAAGCCCGCAAAAGAAAGGAATAGCATAGGCTGAGTGTATGACTGGCCCAAGGTCACCCAGCGAGCTTCCATAGCAGTGTGGGGATTCGAACCTGGGTCTCCCAGATCCTAGTTCTGACGCTCTAACCACTGCACCACGCTGGCTCTCAGTAGGACCCCAAGTTCTAACATCGCTACTGTGTATGTGGGAGGGAATCAGTCTCTGTTTTAAATTTTAGAAGGTCAGACCTGTCTAAACCGTTCCTTGAGCTGCTAGTCTTTCAATTCGGTTTAGTAGTAAAGCTGCCGATCTGCCGATTCTGTTCCATTTTGCGGTGTTTCGATTAGAATATAAGAAGGGCCCTGCCAGACCAGACCAAGTAGTCTGCCTAGTCCAGGTTTCAGTGATCAACTGAATGCCCCAGAAAGCCCACAGAAGGGTACAGCTGCCCTCCTCCCTCCAACCACCACCAACACCATTGTAAGGCAGTTTCATTGAAAAGTTTATTGTAGGTGTTGTCCTGTTTTCACGGCATCGATTTCTAGTTTTGCTATCCAGTCTTATTGTGTTGCCTCTCAGCGAGAAAGGTACGATAGGTAAAAGGTAAAGGTTCCCTTGCTCGAAAGCCAGTCGAATCCGACTCTAGGATTGCGGTGCTCATCTCTGTTTCAAAGCCGAAGAGCCAGCGCTGTCCGAAGACGTTTCCGTGGTCATGTGGCCAGCATGACTAAACACCGAGGCGCACGGAACGCTGTCACCTTCCCACTGAAGTGGTACCTATTTATCTACTTGCAATTTCTTGCTTTCGAACTGCTAGGTTGGCAGAAGCTGGAACTAGAGACGGGAGCTCACTCCATCATGGAGCACACTCGGGTCTCGAACTGCTGAACTACTGACCTTCCACAGCCTGCAGTTCAGCGTCTTAACCACTTGAGCCACCACAGCTCCTTCAGCGAGAAAGACAGACTATAAATTAAGCCCGCAAAAGAAAGGAATAGCATTCGGAGGTATGCTGCCCCTGGACATGGAGGTTCTATTTAGCCACTGCAACGAATCGGCCTCCCTTCCGTGAATTTGTCTAACCCTCTCTGAAGCCCATCTTAGCCAGTGCCCCATTGCTACGCATCCCAGCATGGCAGTGTGTTCCACGAGCTAACCGTGCACAGCGGGAAGAAGACGTTCCCTTTGTCCCTTTGAATCGGCTGCCCCTTCCATTTCGTGGAGCGTCTGCAAATTTTAGTATTATGGGATTCAAATCAAGCCTGAACTCTCCCGAGAAGCTGAAACAACTAAACTGAGGCCATCGTACTTCGGTCACATTATGAGAAGACGAGACTCACTGGAAAAGACAACCATGCTAGGGAAAATGGAAGGCCGTGGGAAAAGAGGAAGACCCAACATGCAACGGATCGCCTCCATCAAGGAAGCCCTCAGTTTGCAAGACCTGAGCAAGGTTGTTGATAGTAGGATGTTTTGGAGGACGTTCATTCGTAGGTCACCATAGGTCGGAAGTGACCTGATAACACACACTTGGGGAAAAAATATCTCTGTACACTGTCTCTGCACCATGCGCAATCTTATAAACAAGCATGCCTCATTGCCCTGTCATCTGTTTTTAAAACTCCAAAGCCCCAAACTTGAATGTGTTCCTACCCCTTAATAATGTTGATCTTGTATTTTCTTTCTTTCTTTCTTTCTTTCTTTCTTTCTTTCTTTCTTTCTTTCTTTCTTTCTTTCTTTCTTTCTTTCTT
>NW_015165948.1:77596-95866 GCF_001447785.1 Gekko japonicus
TCTCTCCCTCCCTCCCTCCCTCCCTCCCTCCCTCCATCCCTCTCTCTCTCCCCTTTATTTCCAGCCATTCTTTTATTTATTGACGGCTTTCCGTATTTGATTGGGAACCACCTGATCCTGAATTGGGAGAGGCAGGATACACATATTTCAACTAAACAAACATATAAATAATATCACAGGAGGAGACACGAAATATCTCTCTCCTCTTCCTCTCTCCCATGCATCATTTTATTAACGTCTGTCATTCCTCCCTCTGAGCTGTCTCAACACAGAAGGTAACTGATGCAGTTCACTGGGGGGGGGGACACCCCCACTTTGAACACATGATGTGCTAACAGTGAGCCGGACCGAGACACACACTGAACATTGTTGCCTTATGTAGCTCAGCCCTAGTGTGCATCTAAGGCTCTCGTGTGCTCGGCTAGGCGCAATTGTGAAATAATTAAACATGAAATGTCCACACGAGCTGTCCTTGACAAAGCCAGACAGTTTTCTGGGTCTTCCTCAGCCAAACACATATTCAGCCCCAGTTCGTCCCTGCCTGCGCCAGCTATGCAGGATCAGGCCGATGGTCTATCTAGAACCAGCATCGTGTTTCCCAAAGTGCCCCAGCTGAACCCACAATCAGGGGACGCAGAGGCCGAAGCGTCTCCCTGGCGTCGCCACCCCCCGTAGCTGCTTTCACAGATACACTGCCTCTGACCGCAGAGGTTCTATCGACCCACCAAGATAGTATCAGGGATCTTTCGTTAACTGATAGAGGGAACATTGGCTCTCAAAAACTTATCTCCCTCCAGTTCTTGTTGGTCTCTAGGGTGCTACTGAACTCCAATCTGGCTATTGATCCACCGCGGCTCAAAATGACGGACGGACCTCCCTGCCATTAATCGGTCACATCTCCTTGTCAAGAACTCTCTCACCTATGGCAGTCCCCCAAGCCAATTATGCATCCCCCACCCTCACTTTGCAGTGTCCTTTGCCTCGACTGTTATTTTTTTAAGATTGTATGTTCCTCAAGGCAGGGATCTGAGCTCTTGCTCGCCTTCAAGCGTCAGTGGCCCTCGAGCAATCCGTTAACAAGCACAAATGTCGCCTTCGACAGAAGGCATAACCCTGTCTTGCTGGAACGGTTCACCGTGTGGCACTGCGCTACCCCCCTGGCCCTTTGACAGCCACATCCCACGCCACATAGAAACAAAACAGAACCCTCCTTGGTGTGACCAGGTGCAGATCGAACTGTCTCTCTGTCTCTCTCTCCTTATACAGCATCACGGCCTGTCTAAATGGGCCTCCCCTCACTCATTTGATGCAGGAAGCAGACTCCTAACAACCAGCCAGTGGACTGGCTAGAAAAGGAAGAATTCTCCCCCCCCCCGCAGCTAAGTTTTCTTTCTCTTTGCACATCGCCCAAGACCATTAACACAGAAGGGTCTGGCTCCGTTGCCCCTTTATTCATTAGCAAGCCGCTACAAAGTCTGGAGGCCACGGATTTGGTACAGATAGGATTGTCCCCGCCGCGTGAGCGACCTATGGCTTGGATTTGCTTCCTCCCGGCTGTACGTCCACGTCAACAACCCGCCACGGTCCCCAGGTCCTCCTGAAGATCCTGTACCTGTAAAGGTGGCTTCTTAGCAGTCTGCTCCTCTCCTTCTTCGTGGGGGGGCGATGCCAACCTTCTCTTGACCCCCTTCGGGGAAGAGCCAGACCTCTCCTCACGCATCTCCTCCTCTGTCCACAGTCCCCCCAGGGGATCCGGGGGTTGGTAGCCCATCTGGTTGGGGTCCAGCGGGTCCTTGGAGAGGAGGATGCAGATGGAGGGCACGTTCTTGTGGACGGTGAGATGTTCGGCGGGGGCCCCCTCGGGCTGGGGGTCCCGGCTCTCCCAGACTTCCCGGACGGTCTTGTACTGCACCTTGGTGACCTGGTATAGCCCACCCAGCTTCCTCTTCATGATCTCCACGCAGGTGACCGTTTTGGTGACCGCCCGGCCGCAGCCGCTGAAGACGATGCGCCGAGTGGCCTCCTGCCCCATCCGGGCCATGGCGAAGCCCATGAGGTTCCGGATCTTGCTGCCTTCCTTCACCTTCATCTCCACCACGTCGGCGGGCAAGTCGGAGAAGGGCAAGGGGCTCTCCTCCTCGGAGGTCTTCACCTTCCTGAAGTTCTCCATCCTGGACTGGGAGGCGGCGGGGAGTCCCGGGGCCGGCTCCGTCCCCTGGGAAGTCGTCTCCCGGGGCCAGGGGGTGGCGGACGAGGAGCCCACCGGCTCGAAGTCTCCTGGGTGCATGTCAGGGGCCGGCTTCAGAGATCAGGCTGGGGTCTCCATGCGCCAAGTGAAAAGTCGCCCGGCTGGCAGTTTCCGAGGAAAGGCTGGATTCTCTCGTTTGAACGCAGAGCCCGGCTTGGCAGTGCCAGCTTAACCCGCCGGTGTGCCCCCCCCCGCCTGCGCTTCATGCTGGGCTTTCTCAGCAGCCCCCCGAGAGTCCTCTCGAGCGCTGGGAGGTGGGGGTCATTAGCCGGCCCTCCCCCTCCCTCCTCCTCCTCCCCCCTTTCCTCTTCCCTGCCCGGTCCGGCTTCTCCATAGCAGATCACGACAGATCAGAGCATCCACTCCCGCCGGGCTGACTTTTCTCTCCGTCCAAAGGAGCGGCTGCGGGGACGGCGCTCCTCTCCGGCTCTGTCTCGCCGCGGTTGCTGCTGCTGCTGCTGCTGCTGCTGCCGCCGCCTCCACCGCCGGCCGCGTCTCCCCCCACCCGGGCTTCTCGTGGGCGACGGATCCGGCCCGCTCAAGGACGGCGTGGCGCTCGGAAGCGCTGGTGTCAGCAAAGTGAGGGCAAAGCTGCTCCTGCTGCGGATGCCGACGCCTCTCCCCGCCTCCCACCCCGGGCTGGGCTGGGCTGGGCGGGAGCTCCCGGCGGGGAGGGGAGGGGAGGGGAGGGCGCCGAGGGACACTTCCAGGCGAAACCCGCCGGGAAGGAACGGGGAGGGAGAGGAACGGGGAGGCTGGGTCGCCGGCGTCGCTTCCTTCCTCTCCGAGGGGCGGCTCAGGTAGGGTTAGCCAGGCTGTAGGAGCACCAGACCCAGAGCCTGCAGCCGTTGGGACTGGAGACGGGGGTTGCCAACTTTTTATCTAGCTCCCGCTCCTCTGCAACTCCCTTTGCAGATGCAGTAACGGGTTAGTCTGGAACAGCTGCCAGGTTCGCCCCCGGCTATAGGAGCACCGGACCCAGAACCTGCAACCGCTGGGACTGGAGATTGCCAGTTTTTTCTCTAGCTTCTGCTCCTCTGCAACGTCCTTTGCAAATGCAGTAACGGGTGAGTCTGGAACAGCTGCCAGGTTCGCCCCCCGGCTATAGGAGCACCGGACCCAGAACCTGCAACTGCTGGGACTGGAGACTGAGGTTGCCAGCTTTTTCTCTAGCTCCTGCTTTTTTGCAAATTCCTTTGCAGATACAGTAACGGGTTAGTCTGGAGCAGCTGCCGGGCTTGCCCTGGCTATAGGAGCAGCAGACCCAGAGCCTGGAATGGTTGAGACTGGAGACGGGTTGCCAACTTTTTATCTAGCTCCTGCTCTTGTGCAAATTCCTTTGCAGATGCCGAAATGGGCTAGACTGGAGCAGCTTCCAGGCTTGCCCCAGCTTTAGGAGCACCAGACCCAGAGCTCAGAGTGGTTGCCACGGGAGACTTGGGTTGCCAACTTTTTATCTACCTCCTGTGCCTGTGCAGCTTCCTTTGTAGATTCAATAATAATTAGTCTGAAGCAGCTGCCAGCTCTCCCTGGCTATGACAGCACTAGATCTAGAGCCTGCAATGGCTGGGACTGGAGACTTGGGTGGCCAACTTTTTCTCTAGTGCCTACTCCTGTGCAGCTTCCTTTTCAGATACAGAAATGGACTAGTCTGGAGCAGCTGCCAGGCTCGCCTATGCTGTAAAAGCACCAGACTTAGAGCCTGAAATGATTGAGACTGAAGATGAGTTGCCAACTTTTTATCTAGTTTGTGCTCCAGTGCAACTTCCTTTTCAGATTCACTAATGGGTTTGTCTGAGAAACTGCCAGTTTGCCCTGGCTGTAAAAGCACTAGACCCAGAACCTGCAACGGCTGCAACAGTGGACTTGGGTTGCCAACTTTTTATCTAGCTCCTGCTCCTATACACTCAAATACAGCTTCCTTTGTGGATTTGATTAGCGTTCCTCTGAAGCAACTGCCAGCTCCCCCTGGCTACAAAAGCACCACAGAGCCTGAAATGATTGAGACTGAATATGGGTTGCCAACTTTTTATCTAGCTTATGCTCCTGTGCAGCTTCCTTCCCAGATTCAGTTATGGGCTCATCTGGAGCAACTGCCTGCCCCCCCCCAGCTGCACAAGCACCGGACCAGAGCCTGCAAGGCTTGCAACAGGAGACATGGGTTGCCAACTTTTCGACTGGCTCCTTTAGTTGTAGCTTTTGTGCACTGAAAAGCTGGTTTCTGCAGGTCAGGCAAATGAAGCCACTTCTCAGGCTTTGGGTGGGGACCAGGAAGTTGGCAGCCGCTCTCTCACAGGGGGATAAGGAAGGACGAAGAAAAACAAGGGGACTTGGGGGGGGACACTCGGATTTGCTTCTGCATCGTATGCAAAATGGTTATAGAATATCATCTGCCGCTCGGTAACACTACACGTCAAAAGCACAGGGGGAGATTAATTATATCAATTATACTAAAATCATTATATATATTATATAAAAATCAATTATATAAATGTATGAAATGCCTGCATGTAGTGCTGTGGGGGGGGTGCATGTCGGGGAGGGGCTGTGGCTCAGTGGAAGAGCCTCTGCTTGGCATGCAGAAGGTCCTAGGTTCAATCCCCGGCATCGCCAGTTAAAAGGACCAGGTAGGGGGTGATGCAAACATGAAATCAGGGGTGGCCAAACTGTGGCTCGGGAACCACACGCGGCTCTTTCACACATATTGTGCGGCTCCTGGCAGGGCAGCTGGGGAAGTGAAGTGGAGTGGAGGCATGTCCCCTCCCCCGAATCGGTCTTCCCTTCCCCAGGCGGTTCTCCCCAGCCTACAAATATCATTGAACAAATAAACATCATTATCAACAGGGGTCATTTCGTAGAAAAAGAGGTGCAGGAGCTCATTAGCATAACTCATTTGTGTAACTTATTTGCATATGCCACACCCCCTGACATCACCGGAAGTGTGTCGGAAGGCAACACCCACCACTCAGGCTCCACTGGACTGTTTTGGATGGCTAGCTATGGGAGGGAGGGGGAACGAGCAGATCTGTCCTCACAGAAGAGGGAGAGCTTGTACCTGAATAAAACTTGGCCTTAAAGGTGCCACTGGACTATTTTGGACCTGGGGACCTGGGGGGGGGGTGCCACTGCAGCTCCCCTGGCTGCTTCTTGCTCTGACTGAGGGCTGCTGGGAGCAGGGGGTGGGGCTTGTTGCATGTGCCCGCCCCCTGGGCTCTTTACTGCCGGAGCTCCACACCTGTGCGCTCCTGCAGGAAATGACCCCTGATGATTATCAATATTTTTATCCGTTTTGTTTTTATTTTTGGCAGTCTCATTTAATGTTAATAAAAAAGCAAATCTGCATATTTTTCAATAAAAAACATACATGCAATATTTGTTCACGTCATGCAGCTCTCAGACACCTGACATTTATTCTATGTGGCTCTTCTGTTAAGCAAGTTTGGGCACTCCTGCATAAAATCCAAAGGAGACTGAGCCTGGGAAGGGCAGCCATGAGGGAGTTAGAAAAAAATCCTTATGTTTTAGGATGTGTTGCTGGTGACCAAGATCGCAATAATTCGTATCTCAGTATACCCCATCACTACGTATCAGTGTGAAAGTCGGACAATGAAGAAAGCGGAGTGCAAGAACTTGGATGACTTTGCAATGTGGTGTCGGGGGAGAGTTTTGCGGATACTGTGTAGACCACCAAAAAGACAAATAGCTGGGTTCCAGATCAGATCGAGCCTGAACTCTCCCTAGAAGCTAAAAGGAAGACCCAACAGGAGATGGATTTGACTCCATCAAGGAAGCCACGGCCATCTGTTTTCAAGACCTGAGCGAGGCCGCTAAGCCATAGCACATTTCGGAGGTCATGAATTCACAGAGTCACCGTAAGTCGGAAGCAACTTGACGGAACTTTCCAGCACCACAGCTCTTTTGCCATTTCAACGAGCCCGTGAAACAGAGCTCTTCTAAAGAGCAACTTTGATGTGATCCTAAGAACCTTTTCCTGGGAGTAAGACCTGAGCAGACTGCAGTGGCTCAGTGATTAAGACACTGAACTGCAGGCTGGAAGGTCGGTAGTTTGGCAGTTCGAGACCCGAGTGCTGCATGACGAAGTGAGCTCCCGTCTCTGGTCCCCGCTCATGCCAACCTAGCAGTTCGAAAGCAAGAAATTGCAAGTAGATAAATAGGTACTGCTTCGGTGGGACGGTAACAGCGTTCCGTGGGCATTGGCGTTTAGTCATGCCGGCCACATGACCATGGAGAAGTCTTCGGACAGCGCTGGCTCTTCGGCTTGGAAATGATGAGCACTGCCCCCTGGAGTCTGATTCGACTAGCTTTTGAGCAAGGGAAACCTTTACCTTTTAGATATGCTTACAATTTCTCTCTTTGACTCCTCTAGAGATCTGTTCTGTGGGTATCCATCTCCAAGTGACAGGTTTTTTAAAAAGGTTTTTCCATGAAAGTTTTACTTCTGTCATTTTTAGGATCATGTTCCCTTGTGTGGATTTTACTGTTGTCATCTGCCTTGGGTACCACTTACCTGGAAGAAAAGAGAGCTGTTTTCTGTCTCGTACAAGTCAGCTTATATTTCCCCCCCGGCCCTACGCCCCTCCGAAGGTATTTGTTCTTGTTTTTGCTGTCAAGTCACAGCTGACTTATGATGACGACACTGTAGGGTTTTCAGGGAAAGAAGAAGAAGAAGAAGAGATTGGATTTATACCCCGCCCTTCACTTGGAGTCTCAGAGCGGCTTACAAACTCCTTTCCCTTCCCCTCCCCACAACAGACACCCTGTGAGGTGGGTGGGGCTGAGAGAACTCTGACACAAACTGCTCTTTTTCAAGGACAGCTCTGAGAGAGCTTGTGACTGACCCAAGGTCATCCAGCCAGGTGCAAGTGGAGGAGTGGGGAATCAAACCCGGTTCTCCCAGATCAGAGTCCGCACACTTAACCACTACACCAAACTGACCCTGGACTTCCTTGGTGGTTCCCCATCCAAATAACTAGCCAGGGCAAACCCTGCATAGCTTCCAAGATCTTATGAGATCAGGCAAGTCCGGGCTATCAACGGCAGGGCTCCAAAAGTATAATTCCTGTTAAAAAAACCACCAATAAAATGTTGTAAAAACAGCAATCAAGATTGTGTCCACAATACCCACATCCTCAATGCGTACCAGAAAACATATAGACCCAGTAAAACCAGCTGTCAGCAGTAAAAAAGACAATTCCGTATGCAGCAGTAGCAGTAAAGGCTGCTGTAGCAAAAGATGATCGAATAAAAAAACGTGTTAAATATTAGGCTAATAAAAGAGGAAAATATTAAACAAAGGGCAAGCAAAATACATGCTGTAGTAACATGAGACGGAGAGAAGGTTGGACTCATCCAGTGGTTTACAAACGGGGTGTCAAACATTTGGCCCGTGGGCCAGAACTGGCTCGTTCGGGGCTCTTATCCGGCTCACAAGCAACTGGCGTGACGGAGGGAAGCCAGGAGGCTGCTCAGTGGGGGGAGTGGGAACACGTAGTGAGGTCTGTGTGGTCGAAGCTGTCAAGAAATAGAAATGAAATGGCTAGGGGGCAGGACTATGAGGCCGAAGAAAAATAGTGTGCGGGGCAGGGGTCATTTCCTGCAGGGGGGCACAGGAGCAGAGCTCCGGCAGTAAAGAACCCACGGGGCGGGCACATGCAACAAGCCCCACCCCCTGCTCCCAGCAGCCCTCAGTCAGAGCAAGAAGCAGCCAGGTAAGTTGCGGTGGCACCCCCCCGGCCCCCCGGCTCAAAACAGTCCAGTGGCATCTTTAAGACCAAGTTTTATTCAGGTACAAGCTCTCCCTCCTCTGTGAGGACAGCTCTGCACATCCCCCCCCAATAGCTAGCAATCCAAAGCAGTCCAGTGGCGCCTGAGTGGTGGGAGTTGCCTTCTGACACACGTCCGGTGATGTCAGGGGGTGTGGCATATGCAAATAAGTTATGCTAATGAGCTCCTGCACCTCTTTTTCTACAAAATGACCCCTGGTGGTGGTGGGGAATGGCAGCGGAGGCAGAGAAACGGGTGGTGTGGTGGTTTCCCCCCCTCCAACTTCCTCCGACCACAGTTCAGTGGGGATCGGAGGAGCCGCAAAATGGAAGGGAGGAGCTGAGTGGCCTACGCTGCCACTGCTGCACCAACTGGCCTCGCGTTTTCTCGAATGGCGCCCACGAGAGGGTTGGTGAGAGTGGGCACGCAAAGCAGTGATTTGCCAACAACGGGATGGGGCTGGCAATGGAGAGAGGGGAAGGAGGGCATGCCGCTCTGAGGGGAAAGAGGTCCTGGCCTCGGAAGTGAGTAGAGGCACTGCTGTTGCACATCTGAGCAGCCAAGGAGCTGGGAGGCAGAGTGGTGGGTGGGGGGAGATGGGCCCTCCCCTTCTCCCCCCACCTGCTCTCAGTCTTGTTGGAAATGTGTGTGTTGCAAGGTCTAAATTCAGTCATTATAGGGTTAATGTGTTTACCTTGCCGTGCTGTTGTTTAGACTGACCTGGAAGGGAACCTGGCACAAAGCCAATGGGGAGAAAGCCCAGGAAACTGGAGCCTATTTACTAACAATCATTGGTTAATGTATTCAGGCGATTTCCTTCTCTCTCTCTCTCTCTTTTTTTTAAGTAACCCAGGGTACACTTTTATTGTTGGGGTTTTTTTACATTATATACTACAAGTATACATACAGACAGCACCCGACTACCCCCCAACAACATATAACAAGAGACTTTTATCACTTCTTCTGCTTATTAAATTTCTAAATTCATTATCTATTTTGCTAAGCTTATCTTTTCTGCATTCTCAAATTACTACATTTATCTATCAGTTGCGTTTACATTATATCAATCATAGAATCTCTTCCAAGTTTTTTGAAAAGTCCCTTCTGTGCCAGCTCTCATCTCAAGTGTCAGTTTTTGTGTATTTTATTGTATTGCATGTGAATTTTGACTTCGTTTTGATTGTTTTAATGATTTTTTGTGGTTTTAATTGTTTTAAGATGTATTTTTAATCTGTTAGCCATTTTGGAGGTCCTGATGAGGGCAGAAAGGCAGGGGATAAATCTGTAAATAAATGAACAGCATCACCAAGCCACTCTTTAGCTGACCCTTATAAACCCAATAATAGGGCTAAGTCAATCCTCTGTGTCCTTGGTTTTCAAATGCCATCTGAACAAGCAATCTCTTTCTGCTAAAAAGCAGGGACAATTTTTACATTAATTCTTTGTTATCATGCAAAGAGTCATGTCAATGCATATTGAATGCAAAACACTCAAAATGTTCTATAATGGCTAAAGCTCATTAACAAGGAGATAGGTGAACAAGGGCACCTTGTTGAGTAATATAAGGGTTTACCTTCAAGGGAGCTTCCCATAGATTGATTCCTTTTTAGAGGAAAGCTTCAGTAAGCTGTGATATCTTTTTTAGCTAGATAGGCTACTGTAGGCTTTGTTACAATAGAACTACTGGGTTACATAATTGCAAAGTATCTTCTTCCCAACCCACAAGCAGTTGAAGAATACAATGTAGACTTCCAGAGTTCAGCAATATCTCTGGAGATTTCATACAATAGACCAAATTTCTTGGAATGCAATAGATTAAAGCAGCCCTGTAGCTAGAGATTATTGGGGGAGGGGGCCTGGAGGGGATCTCAACATTATCTATTTTGCTAAGCTTATCTTTTCTGCATTCTCAAATTACTACATTTATCTATCAGTTGCGTTTACATTATACCAATCATAGAATCTCTTCCAAGTTTTTTTGAAAAGTCCATTCTGTGCCGGCTCTCATCTCAAGTGTCAGTTTGTCATTTTCCGCCGTTTCAAATAGTTTGTTCACGTACTCTTGTTTTGTTGGTATTTCCATTATTTCCCGATATTTGGCAAATACTATCCTTGCAGCTGTCGACATATGAACTATCAAATACCTATCTGCTTTATCAAAGTCTTTCGGAAATATATTCAAGAACAGTATCGTTGGAGTAAACGGGATATTAGTTCTTGTTATTTTTTTCCATTATCGCATGAATCCATCCCCAATACCTATTTGTAACATCACATAGCCGCCACATGTGATAAAAAGAGCCAGTCTTATTTTTACATTTCCAGCATTTATCAGAGCAGTTACTATTTTGTTTAGCTAATCTATCTGGTGTAATATACCCAGGTGATTTCCTTCTCCATTACCAGCTGTGTGGTCAGTCAGTCTGTTGTTGGGTTTCTAACAGTAAGGATGTGGCCTTAAGTGTTTGTTGTTTTGTAGATTTCCCGTGTAACTTTCCCTTCAGAAATAAGGATTTCTACATAGAAAGAATATGCCTCCTCTCCGGTGAACAAAGATCCATTGCAAGCTAACTACTTTAACCAAATTTTCCGACAAACCTGTGAGGCAAAAGGGGTCTTGGGAGGACAAGAAGAGCCCCCTGGAGGTTTCCGAAAACAGCCTCTCCTTCAAGCCTTCCCCTCAGCCCCACCACGTCTGTGGGAAGTGCAGGAGGGACTAGAACTGGGGGTGGAGGGATCGGGAAGAGCCAGGTTCAGACCCCTCCTCCTGAGCCCGGACCATGTTGTCTGGTTCACCCGGGGCCGGTGGCTCAGCCTGGCCCACCTCACAGGGTTGTTGCGGGTGGTGGGGAGGAGGCAGTGGAGGGGGGAGTTTGGTGTGCCTCCTTGAGATCCTCAGAGGTAGGACAGGGAGAGAGGGAAAGCAAAGGGCAAGAGACAGATCATAGCCATGCTGGACTGCTGGGACTGGAATTATGGCCAGTTTGGTATAGTGGTTAAGTGCGCGGACTCTAATCTGGGAGAACCGGGTTTGATTCCCCACTCCTCCACTCGCACCTGGCTGGCTGACCTTGGGCAAGCCGTAGCTCTGATAAGAGCTGTACTTGAAAAAGAGCAGTTTCTGTCAAGAGCTCTCTCAGCTCCACCTACCTCATAGGGTGCCTGTTGTGGGGACGGGAAGGGAAAGGAGTTTGTAAGCTGCTCTGAGACACCTTTGGGTAGTGAAGGGCGGGGTATAAATCCAATCTCTTCTTCTTCTTTTACCTCACAGGGTGCCTGTTGTGGGGAGGGGAAGGGAAAGGAGTTTGTCAGCCACTCTGAGACACCTTTGGGTAGTGAAGGGCGGGGTATAAATCCAATCTCTTCTTCTTCTTTTACCTCACAGGGTGCCTGTTGTGGGGAGGGGAAGGGAAAGGAGTTTGTCAGCCACTCTGAGACACCTTTGGGTAGTGAAGGGCGGGGTATAAATCCAATCTCTTCTTCTTCTTTTACCTCACAGGGTGCCTGTTGTGGGGAGGGGAAGGGAAAGGAGTTTGTCAGCCACTCTGAGACACCTTTGGGTAGTGAAGGGCGGGGTATAAATCCAATCTCTTCTTCTTCTTTTACCTCACAGGGTGCCTGTTGTGGGGAGGGGAAGGGAAAGGAGTTTGTCAGCCACTCTGAGACACCTTTGGGTAGTGAAGGGCGGGGTATAAATCCAATCTCTTCTTCTTCTTTTACCTCACAGGGTGCCTGTTGTGGGGAGGGGAAGGGAAAGGAGTTTGTCAGCCACTCTGAGACACCTTTGGGTAGTGAAGGGCGGGGTATAAATCCAATCTCTTCTGCTTCTATGGGGGGCATATGGGGGCGGTTGCTGAAAACCTACCTTGTTTACTTGCAAGGAAGATGGCTCATCTCCTAAAAGTGCTAGATATACAAAAAGTGACTAATTTGTATGGAAATGTAAGATAACCCCCTTTTTATTGTATTCCTTGGCAAAACCTATTCTTGCATATGATTAAATACATTTATCGTGGCTTTTGTAGATTCCCCAGGAAATCAGTTGCTTTCACTGCTAGGAATCAATTGCTCTTCCTAGTTTTCTGAGTAAAAAAAAGAATATCATTAATTGGGTTTGCCTGTGTCCTTTATAAAGTTTCTGTCTCTGCTACCTGGCATTACATATTATGGCACGATGGCCCGGCCCGATAAAGTGACATTTGTATCAGATCCGGCCCTCGTAACAAATGAGTTCGACACCACTGCCGCTAACATAATCCCAATGCAATAACCAAAAGAAGTATTGGTATTAGATATAAATGGCCAAAATAAATCTGAAGAAACAAGATCGATAATATCAGTGAGCGAGCCTGGGTCGACTGGACCGCTAAAGCCGTGGCCGTAAAACCAACGGGCCGCAACGGAGAATAATTAGAAAGAACCACAGCACTGATAAAAGACGGTAAAAGTGCCAAGAGGGAGGAAGCTATCTTCGCACAAAGCTTGGATGGAAAGGAACGTTAGAGCCTAGCAGGGAAGGGAGACTTGCGGTGAAGGAAATCAGTGCGGGGGCAGGAATTCCAGGACAGTAATGCCAAAACAGAAAAGACCTCATCTTTCCTGACCCACCCCCTTTATTCAGAAGATGGGGACACACAGACCAGGGCTTCCAAGGGATCAACTGATGGGCAGGTTCACATGGGATACGTATGTCAGGAAGCATACGTACATCCGGAAGCATCTTGTTTTGAGACGTATGTCAGGAAGCGTATGTACGCCAGGAAGTATTTTGTCTCAAGGTGTATGTCAGGAAACGGTGATGGGAGCTGTGTTTCCCAATGCCTGCTTCAGACCCCACATTGCATGTCTCTAGGGGAGGAAATATTTAACAGATCAGAGTCTTCTGTCTTCAGTGCCTGAAGTGGCTGACAATGGGAAATTTGGGACTCGTGGCGGTAATGCTGTGCATCAAAACAGGCTAACTGGCTGGCTATAGCAACCATTAGAGCCAGCAGCTGCTAAGGGCCACGGGAGGCCTCCACACCTATAGAGATTGGTTCACAACCTCCTGTGTGGCCCTTTGCATAGCATCACACTATTCTCCTTCCAGAAGAGAAGAAGAAGAAGAAGAAGAAGAAGAGATTGGATTTATACCCCGCCCTTCACTTGGAGTCTCAGAGCGGCTTACAAACTCCTTTCCCTCCCCCTCCCCACAACAGACACCCTGTGAGGTGGGTGGGGCTGAGAGAACTCTGACACAAACTGCTCTTTTTCAAGGACAGCTGTGCCAGAGCTTGTGACTGACCCAAGGTCACATCAGCAGGTGCAAGTGGAGGAGGAGTGGGGAATCAAACCCGGTTCTCCCAGATTAGAGTCCGCGCACTTAACCACTACACCAAACAAGTTAGGCGGACAGACTGTCACTGGCCTGAGATCACAATATCAGGAACCTCATTGCTAAATGTGGATTCGAACCCAGATCTCCCCCATATCAATCCTATACTTTATTCGCTGTCCATGAGTGCCTGGATGTAGAGCCATGTTTACCAGTATTGTTTGATCAGGCCATCCCGACTCCGTGCCGTTGTCCCCCCCCCCAATAGTATGCACATCATCGCAAACGCCATAGGGAGCCCTCGGTATGGAGGTGCGATTCATCGATCCCTCGCTTAAGCGCATGGGGGGGAAACGGCACCAAAAAACCCCACGACTCACCCGCAGTTTCATCTGATCATACACTGAAAGACTGCCCCCGCAGCTTCGAGGGGAGGTTTGATTGTGCAACTGTGGGTCAAATTCATCCTCATGAAATAGTCTTGCTCCCCCCCCCCCCATTCTTTTGTCCTTTTCTGACAGGTGTGACCGCAACCCTTAATACTGTAGAAGCAAGAGAGCATTTTTGATCAGGGCAAGGAGAAAGCAAGGGGGCATTGTTGATAAGGAAGCAAAGGAGCATTATTGATCAGGGAAATGGTGCGGGGCAAAGAGATTTTTTTTAAAAATCCAAACCTTCCCCAGAGCTATGGCCCAATTCATCCCTTCCCATTTTGGCAGCTAAACCACACATCTCCAAATGTAACCAAAGATCCCCAACATCACATTCAATTTAACCCCCAGTTCTGCGTCGGATGTCTCCGTAGGATTATAAATCTTAAACTGCTGTAAACTATGAAAAACAGGTGGGAAATGAGGAAATAGCGGTGGGTATCAACTTGGAATTGGGCTCGCCCCTGGACGTGGCTTGTGAATTGTTTTCGTGCCTGAGATGGACTGCAGATCTTCTCGATCTTGGGCCATCAGGATACTGGGTGAAATCTGGGCCTTTCCCCGGGCGATCTCTGACAATAACAGCGCCATCTTAAGAAGGTCTGTGCAGAGTCCCACTCAGGTCTGTTCGACGGAGCTTACTCCCGGGAAAGTGTTCTTGGGGATTGCACGCTAAGGGTTTTTTTTTTGTTTTCCTTTGCCCTCAAATTGCCATTGACTTATGGTGACCCCATACGGCTTCCAAGGCAAGAGGCATTCAGAGGTGGTTTGCCGTTGCCTGCCTCTGCGTAGCAACCCTGGACTTCCTTGGTGGTCTCCCATCTCAATACCAACCTGGGTCGACCCTGCTTAGCTTCTGAGATCTGAAGAGATCTGGCTGGCCTGGGCCACCTAGATCGAGGCAAGAGACACTCCAAGGTGGTTTGCCTGCCTCTGCGTAGCAACCCTGGGCTTCCTTGGTGGCCTCCCATGCCGGTACTAACTAGAACCATCCTTGCTTAGCTTCTGAGATCTACAACAACAAAGGTACAACACACAGTAAAAAGTGACAAAAAAACCTAGCAAAACATGCCCTGTAACATTGGAGCAACGTATAAGGGTGCTGGTTAGAGTGAGGGAGACCTTGCTCAACACTGAAATAATAGAAAATCATTGCCTTGTGAGGAACTGAACAGGGATTCTCAGCAGTGGTTCTTTGTTCCTGAGGAAGGACCAGAGGTCTGAAATACTGAAAAACTACCTGAAAAGTGTTGGACTTTCTATATATAATTCTGTATATTTACTCCTTGGCCTCTGCAGGGCTCTTTTTGTAGAAAAAGCCCAGCAGGAACTCATTAGCATAATAGGCCACACCTAACAGCAGAAACTCATTAGCATATTAGGCCACACCCCTGACAGCACAGCTCATTAGCACATTAGGCCGCACCCCCATGTTAACAGAAGTGTGGTCATCCAGCCACACCCACCTTTCCCTTCTTATTCTGTTGACCTTGTTTGTTGTCAAAACCCAGGGCTTTTTTTGTAGCAGGAACTCCTTTGCATGTTAGGCCACACACCCCTAATTGTAGCCAATCTGAATGAGTTTCTGCTATTGGGTGTGGCCTATTATGCTAATGAGTTCCTGCTGGGTGTGGCCAACTTGGGAGCCAGCCGGAACTCCGTTCCTGTGCGTTCCTGCCCAAAAATAGCCCTGGGCCTCTGTATTTTTCTATGATGGATTGTATGGGCATATTGACTTCTTATAATAGATACATTACACTTTAAATGAAGTCTCCTTTACGAATACGTTGCGGGTAATATAGCACACAGTCGTTCTGCTAGTTTTTTTGTAGCTTTCGAGATCTGTCAAGATCGGGCTCTCCTGGGCTATCCAGGCCAAGGCAAGACATGCTTAGCTCTCGCTCAACAAATAAATGTTGTGGTGCCCGTGAAGGAAACCGCCACGATTCTAGTAACATATTTAAAAAACAAAATAAAACAAAACCCCACACCAGATAAATGTGTATTGCTTCGGTCGAATGCTGCATGTTGGCTTGAAACAGCAAGCTGTGTTTTGCCCGGCTCAGAGACTGGAAGCTGAGAGGCTTCCAGCCGCAAGTATAATCCCCGTGGCGCATCCTTGTGTATGATAACATTATGGTTCAGTGGGGCCGGGCGGGGAGGGGGACTTCAGGGCTTGGCCGTGCCTCTGAATTTCTATGGAAAAGGGCTCCTGCTCCAGTGAGATAATTCTATGCCTCCCATCTGTCTTTGCAAATGCTTTTTTGGAGATAGGACCGGGGATTTTCTGGCCGATCGTTTTTTGTGATAGGTCCCCTGCGGCCTTTTGGCCCAGCAGCATAATGGTTTGTTTTTTCCCCCCTCTATGCCGGGGCGAAGACGGAGCCTTTATCTGCAATTGCACACCGTCTCCTCTGTCTGATATATGTTTTTTGCCAAAGTTTGTTGAATCGGTCTTTTATTACTTCCAGGGAGTTGCCGCGTGATAGCTGGAAGGGCAAATCCTGATCCTGTAGATGTTTAAGCCTCGCTGAGGTCACACTCTCTCCGGCTGTCCAATTTACCCAGGACAAGTCCCTATTTTCTGGTACCCTTCCCTAATAAATCACTGGCCCTTTTGGGTAGCTGTTTTTGCCTGCTAGGGATACTTTGTCCAAATGCTTAGTGGAGGATGGTAGAAATGTAATTCTTCTGAGTCCAGTTTCCGACTGCTAAGTCTCCAAAAGTTCATTCTCCGCATGGGAAATGGATGCACCTCCTGTCTCGTGTGCATCTGTGTCAACACACGCACACGGACGTTAAGGCTCCATGCGCAGTGTCTAGCCCGCCATTTCAAATACTATAAATGCTAGGGATGCCATCCTCCAGGTGGAGACTGGGGAACTGTTGTGTATGCTGACCGCCACCGGGGGCCAGCGAACAGCCAGAGCTTGACTCTGGGAGAACAATAGGGACTAGGCTCCTAGTCCCTCCACTGGGGAACCAATGGGCACCGTGGCGGGAGATTCAAACCCACCAACGGGGTCCAGGGGTGTGTCCCTGGAGTGTATATAGTTGGCCTGCCGGCCGTTAGTGGTTGTCTTGTTGTGTACCAAATAAAGCGTGCTTTGCACTATGCCGGTCTTTGTCCTTCATCCATGCGGCAAACCCACTACACAATAGGAACCCCCCCAGAATTCCCCCTCACCTCCACATCAGTCCCCCTGGAGAAAATGCATACTTTGGAGAGGGGACTCTATGACATCGCACCCCACTGAGGTCCCTGTCCTCCCCAGGCTCCATCCCCAAATCTCCAGGAGTTTCCCAAACTGGAGGTGGCAACCCTACCCCCCCATCCCCCGCCCATGGCCAGGGAGGACCTGGCAACCCCGGATGGTGAAGAGAGTTTCAGGAGGCAGCTGTGTTGCTCTTTGGTAGGAAAGTTAGATTTGAGTCCAGTAACACGTTACAGACTGGCAAGGTTTTCCCGATGTGAGCTTTCGAGGGTCCGGGCTCCAGAGGTCTTGGTCTCAAAGGTGCTGCTAGACTTGAATCTCGCTGTCATTGCTGAGATACAGGGGTCATTTCCTTCAGGAGCGCACAGGAGCGGAGCACTGGCAGTAAAGAGCCCAGGGGGCGGGCACAGGCAACAAGCCCCGCTCCCTGCTCCCAGCAGCCCTCAGTCAGAGCAAGAAGCAGCCAGGTAAGCTGCAGAGGCCCCCCCCCAAAACAGTCCAGTGGCACCTTTAAGACCAAGTTTTATTCAGGTACGAGCTCTCCCTCCTCTGTGATGACAGATCTGCACATTCCCCCCACAATAGCTAGCAATCCAAAACAGTCCAGTGGAGCCTGAGCAGTGGGTGTTGCCTTCTGACACATTTCCGGTGATGTCAGGGGGTGTGGCATATGCAAATAAGTTACGCTAACGAGTTATGCTAATGAGCTCCTGCACCTCTTTTTCTAATAAATGACCCCCTCTGAGACATATTTTCGGCGTCTGCTCCTCTGCCTGTCTTGTTTTTACCTCTCTCTTCCTCCAGGAACCTTCATCTGGCATCACATATTCCTCCCTTTCCTGCTCTTTATTTTCGCAGCAACCTTGTGAGGCAAGTTAATTGAAGAAGATACGATGGGCACAAAGTCACCAAGTGAGCTCCACGGCTGTGTGGGGAGTTGAACCCAGGACTCTCCAGTCCTGGATGGCCCAGGCTAGCTTGATCTTCTCAGATCTCAGAAGCGACGCAGGGTTGGGCCTGGCTGGTATTTGGATGCAATGTTCCCTCTAGGCTGTGGAGTCTTGTGAGCGAAAATTCTACTTTGTGAGCTACTGGCATTGAATTCGGCTGCTGCATAAATTAGTTTCCTCTGGAGCCATCCTTCCTGAGCTAAGACAAAAACGTATGAGCTGGAGCTAGCTCACACTAACTCAGGGAACACTGGATGGGAGACCACCAAGAAGTCATAAGAACATAAGAGAAGCCAATGTTGGATCAGGCCAATGGCCCACCCAGTCC
>NW_015165948.1:96846-99213 GCF_001447785.1 Gekko japonicus
CTTTTTGTTGTTGTTGTTGTTCAGTCGCACAGTCGAGCCCGACTCTCCGCGACCCCATGGACCAGATCACGCCAGGCCTTCCTGTCTTCCGCCGTCCTCTGAAGTTTGCTAAATTTTATGTTCGTTGCATCGATGACACTGTCTAACCATCTCATCCTTTGCTGTCCCCTTCTTCTTTGACCTTCAATCTTTCCCAGCATCAGGGTCTTCTTCTCCAGTGAGTGCTCCCTTCTCATTTGGTGGCCAAAGTATTTGAGCTTCAGTTTCATTATCTGGCCTTCCAGGGAACAGTCAGGGTTGATTTCTTTTAGGATTGACTGATTTGATCTTCTTGCAGTCCAAGGGACTCTCAAGAGTCTTCTCCAGCACCATAGTTCAAAAGAATCTATTCTTCGGCGCTCGGCCTTCCTTATAGTCCAACTCTCGCAGCCATACATGACTACTAGGAATACCATTGCTTTGACCATGCAGACATTTGTTGGCAGGGTGATGTCTCTACTGTGGGTTTTTAATTTTAACAGTTGTGGGTTTTTTTGGTTTTCCTTTAGTCTAACAAGCACACCCTCACAGCTTTGGAATCAATAAGAAAGCAAATAAGCACAGCCAAAAAAGCACAGAGAAGCATCTGCAGCCAGTTTGGTGTAGTGGTTAAGAAAGTGGAGAACCGGGTTTGGTTCCCCACTCCTCCACACACAGCTGCTGGGTAACCTTGGGTCAGTCAAAGTTGTCTGAGAGCTGTTCTCTCAAGAGCAGTTCTTAAAAGGGCTCTCCGAGTGCCACCTACCTCACAGGGTGCCTGTTGTGTGGGAGGGGGAGGGAAGGAGATTGTAAGGCACTCTGAGGCTCTGAGTAGAGGGTGGGGGGTATAAATCCAATCTCTTCTCTTCTTCTTCCCCTTCTCTATTCGGGAGGGGGTGTCTCAGCCACTGATCCTCAGCAGAGGAATTGGGGTGTTGCAAATGGGCCCTTATATTTGTCTGTGAAATACTGGAGGGCATAGGCTAAGGTGGTGGTTAATGATCTATGGATCCCTTTCTTGTGATCTCATTCTTTACCCATTCATCCTCGAAGCCGCTCAGGGCAATCTGTTACGGTTCCCCAGCCCCTTAATCCAAATAACAAGCTCATGGGCGCAGGGAGGGCGAGGCTTACATTGGCGACCCACAAGAAATCCGTCTTCAGCCTTGTGTCTCTTAAAGTGGAGCGCGTAGTTCTTTAGAAGGAGGCCAGTGTCCACAGCCAGCCGAATGTCAGTTTCAGCCCCATTATATCCTATGGGCCATACAAGTCAATGGCGAAAACATAGGGTATATTCTGGGGGCTGGAGGGGAGGGGGTTTGAGGGAGAGGCTCCAAACTCGCAGGTTAGCTGCTGGAGCCTCTCCTCAAGATACCAACCAAGTTTCAAGAAGTTACTTTTTTCCCCACCATAGAGAGCAATGGAGGGGATAGGGGCAACCTGCTGAGCTTTCCCCTGGTCCAATGCTCTTCAAACTTGGTTGGTATTTTGGGGGGATCCTCCAGCAGCTACCCTGCGAGTTTGGAGCCTCTCCCTCAAACCCCTTCCCCTCCAGCCCCCATAATATATCCTATGTTTTCGCCATTGACGTCAATGGCCCATAGGATATAAAATTTGGCCGCAATTCGGCGGCAGGCCGATTCAGATCAGAGAATCTGAATCAGCCTGCAGCAGCCCAAAAGGGGTCCGAATGGGCCATTTTCGGAGGTGCATTCGGTCTCCAGGAATTTCTCAGCCCAGAGCTGGCCAGCCTAGGGGGAAGATCTAAACCCCTCCTCCCCAAGTGCCACAGCTCCAATCAGAATTAGACACCAGGGTTCCTGGGAAGAGCCCAGGACACATCTGTGGCTGGCCCGTAGCTATGGTGGGGCCTCCCGGGGCCCAGCCCCCTGACGCCTCAGCCAAGCCCCCCTGACTTTCTGGGCTGCCCGGAGGACTCCCAGCCATGATTAGGGTTTCCAATTGCCCAGTGGGGCCTGAAGTACTCCTGAAATTATGACAGGTCTCCAGACGATGAGAGAACACTTCCCCGGAGGAAACGGCAACTTTGGAGGGGGGATTCTATGGCATCACATCCCTGCTGAGCTTTCTGCCCTCCCGAAATTGACATGCAGGAATCTTTATGCTGGCCGAAATTGAGGCCGAATTATTATTATTTTTTTGCACAACCTTGTAGACAGTACTGACCTTGGTGGACAAGAGAGAGAGAGAGAGAGAGAAAAAGAGATTATCTTCTTTGGCAGCTGAGCCAGGGCCGCATGAAACTGATGCCCAGTGTGCACTTTCTTTCTAAGCCGCTGCATATCCAGGCAAGAAAGAGCGGGGGGGGGGGGGACCGGCGCGGGGGGG
>NW_015165948.1:99491-100218 GCF_001447785.1 Gekko japonicus
CCTGCCTTACATCATTCTCCTCTCCTCCCGGGCTGGTCTCATTAAGTCGAGGTATAAAGTTTATGGCAAGCGAGGAAGACGAGGCTTTAAACAGGGCTTTAAACAGTTACTCGAAACTACACAGCTGTTCACTGCTGAAGAATCCTGATTTCTGAGAAGGGCCGGCGTTGGGCATTGTAGACTGCACAAAGTTGCCCTGTATCCAGTCAGCCTATTTTCCTACTCTGACTGGCAGCTGCTCTCTGGCATCTCAGGCTGAGGTCTTTCATATCACCTGATGTTTGGGCCTTTCAACTGGAGGTGCTAGGGATTGAACTTGGGACCGTCTGCATGCCATGCAGGTTCTCTGCTATTGAGCCGTGGCCCCTTCCCTGACAGTCTTGGACACGTGAAGCTGCCTTATACTGAATCCGACCCTTGATCCATCAGGGTCAATATTGTCTTCTTAGACTGCCAGCAGCTCTCCTGGGTCTCAGGCAGAGGTCCTTCCCATCACCTACTGCCCGGACCCATTTAACTGGGGAAGCTGGGGATTGAACCTGGGACCTTTTGCATGCCAAGCAGAGGCCCTCCCACTGAGCCAGGGCCTTTCCCATCACCCTCTACCTGTTCCTCTTAACTGGAGCTATTGGGGATTGAACCTGGGACCTTCTGCATGCCAAGCAGATGCTCAACCAGTGAGCCTGGGTCTCAGATCAAGGTCTTTCACTTCACCCCCTACCTGTTC
>NW_015165948.1:100267-106109 GCF_001447785.1 Gekko japonicus
GCCAGCAGCTCTCCTGGGTCTCAGGCAGAGGTCCTTCCCATCACCTACTGCCCGGACCCATTTAACTGGGGAAGCTGGGGATTGAACCTGGGACCTTTTGCATGCCAAGCAGAGGCCCTCCCACTGAGCCAGGGTCTCAGGTCAAGGTCTTTCACTTCACCCCCTACCCGTTCCTCTTAAGTAGAGCTATTGGGGATTGAACCTGGAACCTTCTGCATGCCAAGCAGATGCTCAACCAGTGAGCCTGGGTCTCAGATCAAGGTCTTTCACTTCACCCCCTACCTGTTCCTCTTAACTAGAGCTATTGGGGATTGAACCTGTAGATGCTCTACAACTGAGCCACAGACGTTCTCTAAAGGAAGCTGCTTCATACTGAGTCAAATCCTTGATCTATATAGATCACTATTGTGTATTCTGAGTGGCAGCAGCTCTCCAGAGTCCCAGATCAAGGTCTATCTCATCACCTACTACCTGGTCCTTTTATCCTGGTCAGTATTGTCTACTCTGACTGGCAGCAGCAGCTCTTCAGAGTCTCAGGCTGATATCTTTCACATTGCCTGCTAGCTGGTCCTTTTAATTAGAAATACTGGGGATTGAACCTGGGACCTTCTGCATACCAAACAGATGTGTCACCACTCAGTATAAGGCAGCAGTGGCCTGTGTTTATGTGTGTGTGTTAACAGTACTACTCAACAAACTGTGGTTCGTTTGTTGATATGGAGGTCGCAATCAGTGCAAACTGCAGTTAGCAAACTGGCTACGAAGTCTAGGCTAAAATTCCAGTTTGACTAGCCAGCGAACTCTGTTTGCAACTGGACATCGTAAATACCTGGACTTTGTTCAAGCCGATTGTTTATAAACCCAGGTTTCCCCAACTGCACATGGCCTCTGTTTTACCAGTAACTGTGTTATCTTTTGGTGTGGAAGGAAGGAGGGAAACTTTATTTGGCTTCAGCTACATTTTTGCTATTCCGTAGCGATCTCTGATATTATCTGGGAGCTCCCCGTATGGTTTAATACATCTGTGGAAAGTGTCAAATATTGTGACAGATGTTAAATTCTGTTCATCTTGTTTTTTATACTAAAAAAATTAAAAGACGCAGATGGTAATTGCAAAACGCGCAACCCTCGGGCTGCGGCCTGATTCTTGTAACTTAGCTGGAATGATTCTAGAGAGGTTAATGAAGCTCCGTAGATTTATATCCCCACTGGAAGGTTCTGCACATGGCCTCTGTTTTACCAGTAACATGCTATCTTTTGGTGTGGAAGGAAGGAGGGAAGCTTTATTTGGCTTCAGCTACATTTTTGCTATTCCGTAGCGATCTCTGATATTCTCTGGGAGCTCCCCGTATGGTTTAATACATCTGTGGAAAGTGTCAAATATTGTGACAGATGTTAAATTCTGTTCGTCTTGTTTTTTATACTAAAAAAATTAAAAGACGCAGATGGTAATTGCAAAACGCGCAACCCTCGGGCTGCGGCCTGATTCTTGTAACTTAGCTGGAATGATTCTAGAGAGGTTAATGAAGCTCCGTAGATTTATATCCCCACTGGAAGGTTTCTGTTCTCTCAACCACAGGCTGTGTGGAAGGGTTTGCGTCTGGGAAGCAGACCTAGCAGGGGGAGCCTGGGAGGTTAAAAAAAGTCTTGCATCAAGCGGAGGCAGATGGATCCTGTGAGACCGGTAATGCTGGAGAAACATAATGCTTTGTGTTGGGGTAAGTTTCTGGAAAGGAGCTGCGGTGGCTCAAGTGGCTAAGACGCTGAACTGCAGGCTGTGGAAGGTCGTTCGTTCAGCAGTTCGAGACCCGAGTGTGCCACATGACGGAGTGAGCTCCCGTCTCTAGTTCCAGCTCCTGCCAACCTAGCAGTTCGAAAGCAAGAAATTGCAAGTAGATAAATAGGTACCACTTCGGTGGGAAGGGAACAGCGTTCCGTGTGCCTTGGTGTTTAGTCATGCCGGCCACATGACCACGGAAACATCTTCGGACAGCGCTGGCTCTTCGGCTTGGAAACGGAGATGAGCACCGCAACCCTAGAGTCGGACTCGACTGGCTTTCGAGCAAGGGAAACGTTTACCTTTTTAAGTTTCTGGAGTCATCATTCTTCCTTCTCTTCCCAGTGTCCCTGGAAGTTAAAGATCTGAGAAGAGGGTAGTCCTGATGCCTTCCATCTCTTATATGGGTGCCAAAGCATCCACATGGACCAGGGATGCCAACCTCCAGGTAGGAGCTGGAGATCCTCCGGAACTACAGCTCATCTCCAGACTACAGAGGTGAGTTCTCTGGGAGAAACTGGATGCTTTGGCGGGTGTGCTGTGTGGCATTGTACCCCACTTGGTCCCCGGCCACCCTGGGGTCTATCCCCCAAATCCCCAGGAATTTCCCAACCTGGATCTGGAAACCCTAACCTCCCACTCCCCACCAGTGGCCTGGAGGGACCTGGCATCCATAGAGTGGACACTATGGCAAAGTGCCATCTGCCAGTGCCCTTTGCGCATGAGCACTATGGCCAGGGGTCATTTCGTAGAAAAAGAGGTGCAGGAGCTCATTAGCATAACTTATTTGCATATGCCACACCCCCTGACATCACCGGAAGTGTGTCAGAAGGCAACACCCACCGCTCAGGCTCCACTGGACTGCTTTGGATTGCTAGCTGTTGGGGGAGGGAACGAGCAGATCTGTCCTCGCAGAGGAAGGAGAGCTTGTACCTGAATAAAATGTGGTCTTAAAGGTGCCGGGGGCCGGGGGAAGCTCTGCAACTTACCTGGCTGCTTTGTGCTCTGACTGCGGGCTGCTGGGAGCAGGGGGCGGGGCTTGTTGCATGTGCCCGCCCCTTGGGCTCTTTACTGCCGGAGCTCCGCTCCTGTGCGCTCCCGCAGGAAATGACCCCTGACTATGGCGCCATAGTCACAGTTGGTGTGCCAAAGTGTATTTTGAACGCTTGGAAACATGATAAGAGAACCGTGTTAGTCTTTAACTAAAAGAACAGAGCTTTAAAAAAGATTAAATCCGTGCAAGAGAGGATGACACAAAATATTAATACAGCAGAGAACACGAAGCGGTGCCCTATGCCATCCACCAAGTGGGGAATGAGTAGGCTCAAGCAATGATCTTTGGTGCGAGGTTAGTGGTGTTATAAGCATGCCCCTGTTTTCATCTGTGAAAAATGCTCAAGGACATGAGGGCAGTTTGTCTAAGGCCACCGGTGTGCATTCACTGTTGAAGAGAGATTCGGATTTGTAGGGCAAAACCAAGGATTTGGGCACCCCGGGCGAATGACTTTGCTGCCCTTTGCTCTCCAGGGAAGCCACTGCCCACTCTCCATCCCTACACCACCTGCCGTGGCAAACGCTTGACACAGTGGGCAGGTGGGGCAGTGACAGGTCTGGTTTGGGCACCTCTCATAAGAACATAAGAGACGCCAATGTTGGATCAGGCCAAAGGCCCATCTAGTCCAACACTCTGTATCACACAGTGGCCAAAAACACCAGGGGCCATCAGGAGGTCCAGCAGTGGGGCCAGGACATTAGAAGCCCTCCCACTGTTGACCCTCCCCAAGCACCAAGAATACAGAGCATCACTCTCCCCAGCCTGAGAGTCCCTATCTATACCTTGTGGCTAATAGCCACTGATGGACCTCTGCTCCATATGCTTATCTCTCCACCTCTGGCACCCTAGGCGATCACGTAGGTACATCTAATGGATTGGCTAGTTGTGGATATCAGAGGCAATGAGGGAGTTCTTGTATTTGTGTGTGTGTGTGTGTGTGTGGCCGTTTCTGGAAGTCATGGCGACCTCTTGTGACTCCTACTGGGGCATGGGGCTCGATAGCCTGCCTCAGGCCTCCTGGCCCTGGTATTCTCTGGAGGTCTCCTGTCCAAATACTCGCCAGGGTCAGCCCTGCTTAGCTTCCGAGATCTGATGTGATCGGGCTTGCCTGGGCTATCCAGGTCAGGGCCAGAGGCAATGAGGTTGGTTTTTTTAATGAGCAGTCAGACTTACACATTGCAGTTTTATCCTTTTTCAATTGAATGAACAAAACTGAAAATGTTGTTCATTTTCCCCAGCCGTTTAAAATGTACTCTGCATAATGTGCTTCCTCTTTTAAGTGCACCCTTGTAAAGTACTTTCTGTTTAAAGAGCCCCCTACATAAAGTGCTTTCTGTTTAAAATGTACCCTACATAAAGTGCTTTTTTAAAAGTGCACCCTATGTAAAGTGCTTTTTATTTAAAGTGCACCCCACATAAAGTGCTTTCCGTTTAAAGTGCATCCTGCAGAAAATGCTTTCTGTTTAAAGTGCACCAGCCATAAAGTACAGTCAATGCTATGTGATGGTGGGGTTTCTGCATTCTACAAAATGATTGAGGAGTCTTTTGTTTTTAACAATGATCTGGATGTGAGAATACACAGACATCACTTGACACAAATATCCGACAAGTTAACCTTAAATGCTTATTTATCAGAAACAACACGTACCATACTTTCCTCCATTTCTCAGTATAAATTAATTCCTGTCCCAAACATCTCCTTACCCTTCCCTATCTCAAATTCTCCTGCTACACTTCCCCCGTAGCATTTCAGCTGACAGTGCTCGGCTCCAACGCAGACACGACAGCTATTGTTCCCCCGACCCATCATAATGTATCCGAGCCTCCTGCGGACGCTTAAACAAAAGTTTGGGCGCGAGGCAGCCTCTGAGGCCTAATGAAACTCACGAGCAGCATGCTCGGAACAACTGAGGCGCTCGGCCTTGTGCAGATGTTGAGGCTCTAACGCATATCTGGGGAGCCATTAGCTTTATAGAGCCCCATGTGCATCGTTCCTCTCCGTGTCAGAGGCCGGCTGGCGGTGATGCAAGGCCTACCGCACGACAGTGTCTGGTGCAGATGTTCTTCCAGGCCCCGCTGGGTATTTTACACCCAACCCCCCCACAAGGGACGTTGGAATGACAGCCTCCCTTTCTGTGCGGCCTCCTCTCCCGAGAGGCTGGGTTGATTGGCTATTGAATTCCCAGGCAAATGTTTGGCATCTCGGTCCCCCGTATTTCAGCCTCCTAAATGAGGACGATGAGGTGCAATCATGTTAAACAGTTTCCACCTCACTGAAGCTGATTGGTAGGGAGCTTCTCTCTCCACCCCCCCCAGGCTAGCAATCTTGGTGGGGGGGGGTAATAATGACACAGGCCCGCTTTCCAGCTTTCTCTCTCTCTCTCTCTCCACCCCACCGCAGTGCTTAAAATGTAAATGAATTTCATTATTAGCAACTCCAATCCGCTAATTGCCATCCAGAGCCATTCATTACCCTGTCAGCTTATTGGCTGGGGGACAGGAGCGGATCATTTATCCCAAGCGAAGGGAAACAGCTGAAATTAGCTCATGTGTATTTTTTTTTTTAAACACAGTGAATGGGATGTTGGGGGGGGGGAGAGCAGGAGGCAGAGGTGGCCCGGGTTAGGGGGAGGCCGGGCGGAAAAAGACAGGGCAGAGCCGTGGGAGGCGGGCAGGGCGAGGAGAGAACGGCTTAATTGTTTTAAAAGAGGAGAGAGAGAGAGAAGAGGAGAGAATTAAAATGGAGGGGGAGAGGGTGGGTGGGAAATGGTTGCGAGAAGCGAGCGCGCTTGCAGGCAATTATCTGTCTGTTTGGCGAGCGGCGGCGTTCCTTTTTCAGAATTTTGCAAATGGAAATCAGGACGGGGGTTGTTTCACCGCTCGTCTGGCACCGTGGGCCGACTCCGAGGCCTGTTCGGCCTCTGGTTAAGTGCGCAGACTCTAATCTGGGAGAACCGGGTTTGGTTCCCCACTCCTCCACTTGCATCTGGCTGGATGACCTTGGGCAAGCC
>NW_015165948.1:106404-107210 GCF_001447785.1 Gekko japonicus
TTCAGGGTACCAGATAATAAACGAATTCATAAAATGCAATAACCAATAATCATGGTTCCCGCTTTCACGGGTGCTTCCAAAATTCACGCCGAAAGCCTGGGAATTGAAACGGTTCTAAAAAATAAACAATTACTAACTTCTCATGACCTAGCTCATTATACCATACGCGAAGACACAACTCCAACTCCACACCTGTTGACCTTGCAGATAACTACGTTTCAACAGCAGTATTAGCGTACATAGAAAGGAGTGCAGATTGCAGGCTGCTGGTAGCAAACATGCGCAGTGGGGTCGGGGAAAACCAGGGAGGGCAGAGATGGGTGTACAAAGGTTACACAGAGTTCTTTGGCAGCTTGCTGACAAGGAGTTTGTAAGCCCCTCTGAGACTCCTTCGGGTAGTGAAGGGCGGGGTATAAATCCTATCTCTTCTTCTTCTTCTTTTACCTCACAGGGTGTCTGTTGTGGGGAGGGGGAGGGAAAGGAGTTTGTAAGCTGCTCTGAGGCACCTTTGGGTAGTAGGGTGGGGTATAAATCCTATCTCTTCTTCTTCTTCTTTTACCTCACAGGGTGTCTGTTGTGGGGAGGGGAAGGGAAAGGAGTTTGTAAAAGGCTCTGAGACTCCGAGTGAAGGGCAGGGTATAAATCCAATCTCCTCCTCCTCCTCCTTAATGGACGGAGCCTCAGTAGCATGCAGAAGTGCTGGGGTGGATTGGCTGTTAAATGTACCAGGAAGAATCCCAGTGGGTTATTGCTCTGGAGGGACGTTGGTAGATCGGCAGAAACAGAGCTAAGCCCTGGCACACCAC
>NW_015165948.1:108029-110335 GCF_001447785.1 Gekko japonicus
CCACCCCCTGATCCCAGCAGCCCACAGTCAGAGCAAGAAGCAGCCAGGTACGTTGCAGAGCCCCCCAGCCCCCCAGTCCAAAACAGTCCAGTGGCACCTTTAAGACCAAGTTTTATTCAGGTACAAGCTCTCCCTCCTCTGTGAGGACAGATCTGCACGTTCTCCCCCCCCCCAATAGCTAGCAATCCAGAACAGTCCAGTGGAGCCTGAGCGGTGGGTGTTGCCTTCTGACACACTTCCCGTGATGTCAGGGGGTGTGGCATATGCAAATGTTACACTAATGAGTTGTGCTAATGAGCTCCCACACCTCTTTTTCTACAAAATGACCCCTAAATCAGACCATTGGCCCATCAAGGTCAGTATTGTCTACTCAGGTGGGCAGCGGCTCTCCAGGGTTTCACGTCGCCTACTGCCTGGTCCTTTCAGCTGGAGTTGGGGGAACCTGGGAACTTCAGCATGCCAAGCAGCTGCTCCACCACTGAGCCATGGCCCCTGGCTAGCCAGGGCAACTTCGGTCAACAGACTCCTTGCATGTGTTTACTAATGGGCCATTGTTCTGATATACTAGCAGGCTCCAGTTCACAAAAGTGTATGCTGACATAAAAACCTGTTCGTCTTCTAGGGGAAGGAAAGCAGCATGGTATAGCCCGATCTTGTCAGATCTCGGAAGCCAAGCAGGGGTGGTACTTGGATGGGAGACCACCCAGGAAGGCTCTGCAGAGGAAGGCAATGGCCAAGCACCTCTGCTTCTCACTTGCCTTGAGAGGCCCTTGCTGGGGATCACCATAAGATGGTTGCAGCTTGATGGCACACAGACACACACTTTAGGAACTGGGGATGAGCAAATGTCCTGGGAATGGAGACCACCAAAGAAGGCTCTGCAGAAGAAGGCAATGGCCAACAACCTCTTCTTCTCACTTGCCTCGAAAGCCCCTTGCTCTGGTCTCCCTAAGTTGGTTGCAACTTGATGGCACTTTGCACACACACACTTTAGGAACTGGGGATGAGCAAATGTTCTGGGAATGGAGACCACCAAGGAAGGCTCTGCAGAAGAAGGCAATGGCCAACCACCTCTGCTTCTCACTTGCCTCGAAAGCCCCTTGCTCGGGTCTCCCTAAGTTGGTTGCAACTTGATGGTACTTTGAAGAAGGCAATGACCAACCACCTCTCCTTCTCACTTGCCTCGAAAGCCCCTTGCTCGGGTCTCCCTAAGTTGGTTGCAACTTGATGGTACTTTGCACGCACACACTTTAGGAACTGGGGATGAGTGAATGTCCTGGAAATGGAGACCACGAAGGAAGGCTCTGCAGAAGAAGGCAATGGCCAACCACCTCTCCTTCTCACTTGCCTCGAAAGCCCCTTGCTCGGGTCTCCCTAAGTTGGTTGCAACTTGATGGTACTTTGCACGCACACACTTTAGGAACTGGGGATGGGCAGATGTTCTGGGAATGGAGACCACCAAGGAAGGCTCTGCAGAGGAAGACAGTGGCAAATCACCTTTGCTTCCCAGTTGCCTTGAAAGCCCCTTGCTAGGATGCAATTACAGTGCAATTCTAAACTAAGTTACACACTTCTATGTCCACTGGGCTTAGAAGAACATTCTGAAGGGACCCAAAGGATGACTCGTCTAAAAAATTACACTGACAATGATTTTAACAAGGTGACTCTGAAGGCAGAAAACCTGGAATCAAATTGGAGAATGTGATCTGCCTGCACTGCAACTGAAGGACTGTCTTCTCCCATACATTCCTGCCCAGGAATTAAGATCCCAGTGGGAGTCCCTCCTGACTGTCCCACCCGTAAAAGAAGCTCATCTGGTGTGCAAAGTGGACAGGGCCTTTTTGGTGGCGGCCCCATGGTTACAGAACAACCTCCCCAGGGAGATGTGCCTAGCCCCTTCGCTTTCAGCCTTTAGGATGCAGTTGGAGACAGCTTTATTTAGGGCTGCATTTGACTAAAGTGTTTGGTTTTTTTTAATTACCGAGGTTTTAAATTGTGGCCAGTGATCCCTCTAAGCTAAGTTAGTGTGAGCTAGCTCACAGTTTTTTAGCCTCCAGCTCACACCTTTTTGTCTTTGCTCAGGAAGGATGGGGCTCTGGAGCCAAACTAATTTATGCAGGAGCCAAGTCGCTCGCTCACAACTTTAATGCCAGGAGCTCACAAAGTAGGATTTTTGCTCACAAGACTCCACAGCTTAGAGTGAGCATTGATTGTGGCCAGTGTTCCCTCTAAGCTGAGTTAGTGTGAGCTAGCTCACTGTTTTTTAGCCTCCAGCTCACACATTTTTTGTCTTAGCTTAGGAAGGA
>NW_015165948.1:110369-112235 GCF_001447785.1 Gekko japonicus
ATATTTAAATCTGGGGTCTGTAATATAACACCGGTTAATTGGACCAGTTGGAGAGCATGTGGCCATTTCGTTATCATTCATCCCAACCGTTCCTTGCTTCTTCCTGCCTGTATACTAACACACCTACTCTGTAATAAATGGCCCCTTTTCCTTGCTGTTGAAATCTGGTCTGCATCACGTTACGCTTCAGCATCCAGGCCTTTAATCTTCGGAGACACTCCAGAATGTGTTTGTCGATCTTGCCTCTGCTCTGCCCATCATTTGCCGGGAAAGGACACGCTCCGTTCGGCTCAGGTGCAAGAGGAGCCGTACCTCCCAGTCCCGTTGAAACGAGGACGAGGGTCTGTCCGTCACATCTATTGAGAAAGTCACGGATGAAGGGCAAGAGGATTCGCCACCCGAATTATATTTGGAAAGAAGAAAACTCCCAATGGACAGAGTCCAAGGAGCAGATTCATGCAGACGAGGCTGTGGAACAGAAGAGGGATACCATGTGTATGTCTGCTTTATGTTCCCACTGGGTAAAAAACTTAGGATTTTTTTTTTAATGGGAGTTTCTGCAGTAGAAGATTGGAACAACACCTGTCCATACTCTAGATACATACATAAGGCTTGCAGGCATACATAAGGCTTGCAGACTCCAAGGATCAAGTGCCAGGGGGTCAGGCAAGGCATAGCTGTTCACTCCAAGGTCAGGTTCCAAGAATCAGGCAAGGCAGAGTCAGTGGTTTAGCATCTATTATACACATTGCATCCACACCTAACAGCTTCTTTTCGCTGGGTTTATAGCCACACACCTAAGGGCCAGGCTTGCAGCCAGCTGCTCAGAAGCAATCCTGCAACTACTCATCTTCATGATCAGCAAGCAGCTGGTGTCGGGCCAGGAGACGTGCACCTTGCCATCTTGTCTGTAGCTCTGTTCTCAGCCTTCGCCTGCAGCACTCTAAAGGTGTGAGTGATACTGTTGGGCTAGGAATAGGCAACTGAGGTTCACCTGCTGAATCAGGGCTGGAGGGTGTCAGTGGCTCTGCGCCAGTTGTTGGCTGTGAATCCTGACAAGCCTGCACCTCATTTTCCTGCTGGTCAGCTTCTGTTGACTCAAGATTGGCTACACGGGGCTTGTGTTCTCCCAAGGAGTCCTCACTATCGCTGAGCCCTTGCTGACTCATGACATCCAATGCTGTCAAGTCACAACTGAGTTATGCTGACCCCAGAAAGGGGCTTTTGAGGCAATTGAGAAGCAAAGGTGGTTCAGTCCCCAGCATCTCCAGTTGAGGTAATGTGGAAGATCTCAACCTGGCTAAGTGGTAGAGCATCTGCCTGGCAGTTACCTGCACACCAAAAAAATCACCCACTTTGATTTAAAGGTAAGCAAGGACTAAGCAGCTGTCAGGAGAGGTCGTGGCTCAGTGGTAGAGCCCCTGCTTGGCATGCAGAAGGTCTCAGGTTCAATTCCTGGCATGTCCAGTTAAAAAAAGATGAGGTGGGGAGCACTGTTCCCTCTGAGCTGAGTTAGTGTGAGCTAGCTCACAGTTTTTAAACCTCCAGCTCACATATTTTTGTCTTCGCTCAGAAAGGATGGGGCTCCAGAGCAAACTAATTGATGCAGCAGCCAAATCGCTCGCTCACAACTTTAATGCCAGTAGCTCACAAAGTAGAATTTTTGCTCACAAGACTCCACAGCTTAGAGGGAACATTGGTAGGGAGTGATGTGAAAAACCTCTGCTTGAGACTCTGGAGTGCTGCTGCTGGTCAGAGTAGGTAATACTTACCTTGATAGACCAGTGGTCAGACTCAGTATAAAGCAGCTTCATATGTGCTCATTAAGGGGAGGGTCCCATGGCTGAGTGGCAGAGCCTCTGCTTG
>NW_015165949.1:0-34913 GCF_001447785.1 Gekko japonicus
GGAGTCTATGGCATTATACTGGTCTGAAGGTCCCTCCTCAAACCCACCCTCCCCAGGCTCCACCCCTTAAATGTCCATGAATTTCCCAACCTGGAGTTGGCAACCCTATTTCCATCCCACCCAACAGCCAACCTACCTTTTTCTGCCTCTCTGTCTTCAGCTTTCTGTCTCCACCGCTACCTAGGAAAATTACAGTCTTTCTCCACAGTGGGGACCAAAGCAGCTTACATCATTCTTTCCTACTTTTTATCTGCACAACAACCCTGTGAGGTTGGTTAGGCTGAAAGTATGTAACTGGTCCAAAATCACCCAGTCAACTTCCACCTCAAGATGGGGATCTGAACCTAGGTCCTACAGACCCTACTTTGAAACTCTAACTGCTGCACCACACTGGCTTTCATAGGGTGGCTGCTGGTGAATAGTAGCAAGTAGCCGGGCCCAGTTGAGTCATACAAATCAGGTGGTATCAAGTCACCCAGAGGGTACTGCCTAGGATTGCCAGCCTCCAGGTGCGACCTGGTGATCCCCTGGAATTACTACTCATCTCCAGAATACAGAGATGGAGCATTTTCTCATGGAGAAAATGGATGCTTTGGAGGGTGGACTCTATGGCATTGTACCTCACTGGAGTCCCTGTCCTCCCCAGGGTCCACCCCCAAATCTACAGGAGTTTCCCAGCCTGGATCTGTCAACCTGCCCCCCCTATCCCCTGCTAGTTTCCAGAGGGGACCTGGCAACCCTAGACTGCTGCCAGGCCTAGCATTGTCAACCTCCAAGTGGAACCTGCCCCCCCCCCAGAATTACAACTGAACTCTAGACAGCAGAGACTTGTCTCCCTGGAGAAAACAGCTGCCTTGAAGAGTGGACTCTGTGGCATTATACCCAGCTGGGGTCTCTCACTTCCCCAACCCAGCCTTCCTTAGAATCCACCACAAAATCTCTGGGAATTCCCCAGCCTGACACTGGGAACCCTTGTCAGGCCTGGCCCCAAGGCTCTCTCCTTGAAAGGCCAAAATAGGCCTGAAAAGGGCCCTCCCCCTGCCTTTTACTGAAAGAGCCAGTTAGAAGGGTCCCCCCACATTCTAATCTCTCACCATTGATGCCTGAAGGGGAGCGGTGGCACAGAGGATTTATCCTCTGGTTATAGTAACATCTGAACTGAACAGAACTGCTGTCAGTTCTAGCCCGCGCTGGTGTGAGCTACCAGCCTTGTCCCCAGCTCGCCATCCACCCAGCAGTTCGAAAGCTTCGGTGAGTAGATAAAATGGATACCACTCCTTAGAGAGGGTGGGCACACTAAAAAAAACCCTCCGGTGGGGGGAAGTGTTAGCCGGCAAAACGGAATGTCCAGCTTGGAAGCTCAGAAGCCTGGAAAGATCTCTTCGGCATTAAGAAGCCTGCGATGGGCCAATCCGGCCAGGCGGTGGCAGTGCGGCGCTGTGACTCAAAGCAGTCCTGGAAAAACTGATGTCATCAAGTCAAGCCAAGTGAAGGACATCTGGAACACGTCTAAGTCTACAGCTGAACAAAAACCCCATCGGCTGCAAACGTGTGCGACTTAAAAGATTTATATGTTGTCCTCCCTTACCCCCTATGAATCATTATTAGTCCCTTGTTAATATGTGTAACTGTAAATCGCTCAGAGCCAGCAGCTCTGCAGGATTAAGCGATTAATAAATCTAAATATATTATTATTATTATCCCTGCAGAGGCCATTTCAAAAGGTATTGGGGGGGAATTCAACCCTCCTTGGGTTGGTTTGTTTTTTACTTTTTGGATTTTCTTCTGACCCAGGGAGTCCCCTGAGTCTGTAAAAACAGCTGTTGGGGGAGAGTGAGCTCTCTGTTGGCAGAAATAAGTATCCACATGGAAAGGGAACTTTGGGAAATAGTATACAGATAGACTCAGGTGGACAGAGCCTTGTGGCAATACAGTATGCAGAAAATGGCTTTGCTGTTACAATGGAAAGTGCTTGCTTGTTGCAAAAAGCAGAAACCCATTATTGGGAGAATCCCATGAACTTTAAACCTTTGTGTGTGTCATCACAAAAATCATCAGAACTGGAAGGAATATATTTGCTCACATCACGTGCAGATACTCACAGATGGTGCACTGCCATGTCTATGTTCTTATTATTGTTCTTAATATCATCTGTGGCAGATGTGTGCTCATTCTTGTGCAGCCATCTGCAGTAAACACAAAGACATTATAAGAAGAACATGCTACACTCAAGAACTACTGATTCAAAGGCTCTCTTAAAAGTGATGCTGCTGCTATCATCACACCTTCCTTGTCTTCTTCAACTCCTACTGATTCCCTAGGGGCTGGGTAGTGATATGAATACTAAAAAAACTCTGATCGATCATCTGCTACAAGACTTGAGTCCAGGTTTTAAAAGAAACAACAGCATTCATCAGGCAATTTTAGCAGGACCATGTTTGAATCTCTTTTGTCATTTGGCAAAGGCTAGCAGTGTTGAAATGAGTACATAAGAACATAAGAATATAAGAGAAGCCAATGTTGGATCAGGCCAATGGCCCATCTAGTCCAACACTCTGTCACACAGTGGCCAAAAATACCACGTGCTATCAGGAGGTCTAGCAGTGGGGCCAGGACACTAGGAGCCTTCCCACTGTTGCCCTCCCCCCAAGCACCAAGAATACAGAGCATCACTTGCCCCAAACTGAGAGTTCCTATCTATACCTTGTGGCTAATAGCCGCTGATAGACTTCTGATCCATATGCTTATCTAATTCCCTCTTTAAGCCGTCCATGCTTGTAGCTGCCACCACCTCCTGTGGCAGTGAATTCCAAGTGTTAATCACTCTTTGGGTGAAGAAGTACTTCCTTTGATCTGTTTTAACCTGACTGCTCAGCAATTTCATTGAGTGCCCATGAGTTCTTGTATTGTGAGAAAGGGAGAAAAGTACTTCTTTCTCTACCTGCTCTATCCCATGCATAATCTTATAAACTTCGATCATGTCACCCCTCAGCCATCGTTTCTCCAAGCTAAAAAGCCCCAAGCATTTTAACCTTTCTTCATAGGAAAAGTCTTCCAGCTCTTTTATCATTCTAGTTGCCCTTTTCTGCACTTTTTCCAATGCTATAATATCCTTTTTGAGGTGTGGTGACCAGAACTGTACACAGTACTCCAAATGAGGTCACACCATTGATTTATACAGGGGCATTATGATACTGACTGAGTAATATGAAAACAGATTACTGCCTAGAGACTTGTGAGCTGTGTAAAATCTTTTTAATAAAGTCACCAATGCCTGAGTAGCAATGAAAAAGAGATTCAAAAAGTTATTGACACACAAGGAAATTGAAAACAGTACAATAGGACCTACAACACAGTGAGTGCAGTCCTTTGAGAACATCTCTTGTGACAACCCTATTCAAAATGGGAGGGGGCAGGAGAAAGACGAACACAGCTGAGCTCTTGTGCAACCCTTATTTATTTCAGCTGTATCTGAATCTGGAAAAGCTGGCCCCTTTTCAGTAGGCTCAATGTAAGAGACACTTCTGGTTTCAGTCTATCTCCTTCAGATATAAACGGGGGGTGGGTGGGTGGGTTGATAACATTTAAACATAGGAAATATATTTAAAGTATGCTTATGATATAAATATTTGTTAATGGTGTAATAGTCTGAGGTAATTCCCATGATTCAGCCAAACCTAAATCCCACTTATTTTCTTTTGCTTATAAACATAATCAAACGTATCCTGTCTTCCCTTATTCATTTGTTCTTTTTACTCTGTTGTGTCTTCACCTTTTCTGACGTCAACATGTGTATGCTTATGCTCCTATCATTTTAATATATTCACAAGACTATTGAAGTCATTTTTCCTTTGTTGAGCCTGGCATTTTACTAGTTTTGTACGAACTTTGTTATTTTATTAAGTGATGTGTTGGTTATAAACCACATTGGGCTCTATGTTAAAGTGGGGGTATAAATCTAATCAATAATAATGATGGAGAAAAGGATAATTAATTTTCGAAACTGCATTGTCCTATGTATATAGATCCCATAACACTTTCTTCCTCTTGCTGCTACAGGAGCTCCAGGCTCAGAACATGAAACACTGTTCCTGTGAAAAGCAGCAGAATAACTGAAAAGTGCATTTTTATGCCAGCTTTTTCATTGTGGTCTTAACTGTTTTTACACAAGCGGTTACCTGTTCTATGTCATCCCCATTCCATTCTATTTTTGCTTTGGTGTTTTATTTAAAGTTGACATGAGGTAGTGCCTGACTGGATCTGAGAGACTCAGGTTCAGGTCCCTAGTCTGCTATGAAGATTGCTGGATGACCCCAGGCCAGTCACAGCCTAAGCTACCTCACAGAGCTGTTGTGATGAAATAATGGAGGAAGGGAGAGCAATGTGTGCCACCTTGAAATCCTTGGAGGTAGGTTTGGCTAAATATGCAAATAAATAGATAATAATAACTCTGTGGCTTGTTGGTAGTCTACTCATCTATTTCTATTATTTTATCACATTATTATATCAAATTCACACGTGACTTTACCTACTCAGAGATTTTTTTCCCTTCAGAGATAACGTCACACATGAATCAGCCCTGAGGTTGCTGATACCAAGCTATACATAGAATATTAGAGATATCTTTTATTAAGAGAAGGTTACATGTCATGCTGAAATTGCCCCACTATTGTAGTCACAAGTTATGAGTTTGTTTTGAGGTTTGACTATCTTGATTAACATGACTGGGTCTGTCACCATGAGTTTCCCTGGCAAACTTCATGGGTCATCAGGGACTTCTTAAAAGGAGATAAATGTTTTTTAATAGCCTCAAAATGTTTTCATTATTCCCTCAGAACAGGGGAAGGACAGAGAGAAAACTAGACTCATTGGAAGTTATTACTTTACTTTCAGATAGAGGCAAAGAGATCTGAGAGGTTTTAGCAAGCCTTTGCTGAACTGGAAGCAGCTGGGATGGTCATTGGTTCCTGCTGTTTGGATGTATGTACTGCTGCCTGGGGGAATCTGAGGCAGGATCAGAAATCTAACTACTTTTTTTCTTTTCTTTTTTAGTCTGCTTGCTTTCAGTAGGCCCTACTTATATACTTGTAAATAAACAAGGTACTCATAAGTCCCCAGTGCTGTCTTTTATCCAAAGGAAAATAATCCTGTAGTACTATCCCCGAACTTCTTACTTAAGGAAGTGAAGAATGCTCAACAATATGATAAATATGGCTTGCTGGGATATACTCCAGGGTAGGCCCCAGCATTCACTTAGTTTTCACTGAGGCCTATGTCCTGCTTCCCAATACATAGAATATTCACTACAAAGTGGTCCTCAATTAAAAATATAAACAAGGCTTAAGAAACTCTGGCTGTAACATGGGGTGCCATTAGGTATGCCAGCTTCCAGGTGAGACCTGGGGATCCCCCAGAATTACAGCTCATCTCTAGACTACAGAGATCAGTTCCTTGGAAGAAAATGGATGATTTTGAGGGGGGACACTATGACATTGTACCCCATTGAGGGCCCTGTCCTCCCCAGGCTTCATCCCCAAATCTCTAGGAGTTTCCCAACCTGGATCTGGGAGCCCTACCCCCACACACCACCAGTGGCCAGGGGGAACTGGCAACCCTAAGTGTCATTCAGTGTCAGTTGTGTGCTCAGTCAGAAGACATAAGGAAGCAGTTACACAGATTTTCCAGCTTTAGTTGCTGAGGGAGTAAGGTGGAAATTTTCTAAGATTCAGTGGTAAAATTCATTCTTCCTTTATATACGAAACGTAAATGTAAAACCTCTTTAGTGAGGAAATAAGAACTTAATGTTTTGTAATTATGCCGTACAAGGAGGGGGACCCATGATACTCATAGGGGGGAGTATTCCCCACAGCTCCTGGCCTGCAGGAGGAGCTCCGCAAGAGGAAGAAGTGGCAGCAGGTGAGCCCAGCAGGTGGACCCATCAGGCCCACCAAGCCTTCTCCCTCCTCCCTCCCTCCCGGCTGTGGCAAGGCCTGAGGCCCGCCAAGACTTCTCTTTTACTATTTGGGGATTTAAGTATCCCCCATATAGTTTTTTCAACTTTTTAGATTCTTCTGCACACCTGGGGACTGCTCCAAGTGTGCAGGAAAATCTCTCTGCCACCCAAGTCCCTCCGATGCGCAGATTTAGATATCTGCACGGAGGGGGCAACTTGGCTATTAGATATATAGATTTGAGGTTACTTTCTGACTTTGCTTCAACCATTCCCTTTGCTACAATGAACTCAGTGGTGAGTTCCCTCAGTGTAAGGGAAGATCTTGTCTCACTAACCTGTTAGTGTTCTTTGAGGGGGTGAACAAACAAGTGGACAAGGGGGATCCAATAGATATTCTTTACCTTGACTTCCAGAAAGCTTTTGATAAGGTTCCTCATCAAAGGTTCCTAAGTAAGCTCAAAAATCATGCGATAAAAAGACAAGTCCTTTTATGGATCAAAAACTGGCTAATTAATAGAAAACAGAGAGTGAGTATAAATGGGCAATTTTCTCAGTGGAGTGTGGTAAGCAGTGGGGTATGGCAGGGATCAGTACTTGGTCCACTGCTTTTTAACTTGTTCATTAATGATTTGGAGTTGGGAGTAAGCAGTGAAGTGGCTAAATTTGCAGATGATACAAAGTTATTCAGGGTGGTGAAAACCAGTGAGGCACTCCAAAGGGATCTGTCAAGGATGGGGAAGTGGGCGTCAACATGGCAAATGGGGTTCAATGTGGCCAAGTGCAAGGTGATGCACATTGGAGCCAAAAATCCTAAATATAAATACCCATTGATGGGGTCTGAACTGGCAGAGACTGATCAAGAGAGATATCTTGGAGTTGTAGTAGATAACTCACTGAAAATGTTGAGACAGTGTGTGACTGCAATAAAGAAGGCCAATGCTATGCTGGGGATTATTAGGAAGGGTATTGAAAACAGATCAGCCAATATCATAATGCCCCTATATAAATCAATGGTGAGACCTCATTTGGAATACTGTGTGCAGTTCTGGTCACCACACCTTAAAAAGGATATTATAGCTTTGGAAAAAGTGCAGAAAAGAGCAACTCGAATGATAAAAGGGTTGGAACACTTTCCCTATGAGGAAAGGTTAAGGCGCTTAGGGCTCTTTAGCTTGGAGAAATGACGACTGAATAGAGACATGATTGAGGTTTATAAGATTATGCATGGGATAGAGCAGGTAGAGAAAGAGGTACTTTTATCCCTTTCTCACAGTACAAGAACTCGTGGGCACTCAATGAAATTGCTGAGTGGTCGGGTTAGAACGGATAAAAGGAAGTACTTCTTCACCCAAAGAGTGTTTAACAGATGGAATTTACTGCCACAGGAGTTGGTGGCAGCTACAAGCATGGACGGCTTCAAAAGGGAATTAGATAAGCATATGGAGCAGAGGTCCATCAGTGGCTATTAGCCACAAGGTATAGATAGGGGCTCTGGGGAAAGTGATGCTCTGTCTTCTTGGTGCTTGGGGGGGGGGGTCAACAGTGAGAGGGCTTCTAATGTCCTGGCCCCACTGGTGGACCTCCTGATGGCACTGGTATTTCTGGCCACTGTGTGACACAGAGTGTTGGACTGGATGGGCCTTTGGCCTGATCCAACATTGGCATCTCTTATGTTCTTTTGAGTAAGACAACTGGGGACAAAACCATTTTCATTACTGAAAGTGGGACTCTGTGGTAGAATTAAACTAGGAACATTGAGGGTAGATGATCTTTCAGTGGCAGGGCTGTACTCTGATATACTGTTGTGTTTTTTGTTTTCTGTAGTACTTTAAAATAAAAGGGAAAGTAAGATAGAAGTGAAAGAGCACCAAGTTTCATAAAGAACTTTTTCTTAAAATAGAATGAACATGAGGGCATGTAAGTGCATGTTTCCATGAAAAACATGAGAACAGTCCCTTTCTAACACCTACATCAGAAATTACATGCAGTCACTACCAGACTTCAGCCATCTCAGAGCACATTAGGAAACACTGCTTTTAATCATGCCATGCATTCTGTTTTATGAAGAGAATTAACACTATTTGGAATAATGATCTTTCCTTGGAGCAATATTCTTGCTAAAGAAACATTTGTCACACTGGAAGCTTTGAAAAGACTGAGTAAATTAAAATATTGCAAAGGTCTGGTTCCTTCTGATCCAAGAATTTAAGATGCTGTCATGTTTAGGCTTTCATTCTCTCATTCAAATAAATTGTTTCTATGTAAATTAACTGTAATTCTTTCTCTGAATTGTTCTTCTTTCAGTAAGCATCAGGTGCGAAAGAGATGTACCTACTTGCTTGTACGTTTCATCACAAGTTCCCATAATGGTCTGGTCTCGTCCTTCTAGAAATACCAGAAATTTTGTGGCAAGCATGTCTGACAATCAAATGTATATACTTTATTTAATTCACATAGAAAATTTGCATTCCACTTTTCTGCCCTCCCAAGAGCCACCAAGGTAGCTAATGATTTAAAACATACATAATAAAATCACATTTTAAAACTGCTAAAATCACCCCTCAACACACAGCATTAAAACAATTAAAAACAAAGTTAAAATGTATACAAGACATAAAAACACCAATTAAAACATTGGTTAGGAAGGAGGGATCACTGAGGGAATGCCAAAAGAAACAAGTCTTCACCCGCTGGTGGAAAATGGCAAAAGAATGGAGGTGAGAGTTCCAGAGCTTTGGTGCCATGACTGAGAAGGCTGTCTCCTGGGTTGCCACCTGCCTAATCTGCAGGGGCACCTGAAACAGGGCCTCTGAAGATGACCATAGTGGTTGGGTGGGTTCATAAGGGTGCAGGCTATCCTTCAGGTATGCTGGTCACAGAACCATATAAGGCTTTAAAGGTCAAGATGAGCACCTTGAATTGTGCCTGGAAACTAATTGGGAGCTAACATAGATGCGCCAAGACTGGAGAGATATGGTCCCTACGACCCCCTCCAGTCAACATCCTGGCTGCAGTATTCTGCACAATTTGAAGATTCCAAACAGTTCTCAACGGTAGCCCCACGTAGAGTGCATTGCAGATCTAATCTAGTTGTAACCAGGGCATAGTGGCCAAAATGTTTCTGCCCAGGAAAGGCCACAGCTGGCTAACCAGTCAAAACTGGTAAAAGGCACTCCTAGCCACAGCTGCCACCTGCTTAAGCAGCAATAGGCTTGGGTTCAAGAACACCCTCAGACTATCAACCTCTTCCTTCAAGTGGAAAACAACCCCATCCAGAATGGGTGACACCTTTCATTTCAGGTCAGACCTTCTGCCCACCAGTAGCACTTCCATCTTCTCAGGATTAAGATTCAGTTTAATTAACCCACATCCATTCCAAAACTGTCTCCAGGCACCAATTCTGGGTCTCTACAGCATCTGTGGGATCAGCTGGAAGCACAAGATAAAGCTGAGTGTCATTGACATACTGATGACAACTCAGCTTAGATATCTGAATGATCTCACCCAGTGGTTTCATATAGATGTTAAGGACTATAGGGGATAAGATAGAACCTTGTGGGACCCCATTGGCCAAAGGCCAAGGAGCTGAACAGCAGTCTTCCAGCATCATCTTCTGAAATCAGGTAGGACCAGAACCACCACAGAACACTGCCTCCCAGTCCCAGCCCAGATAGGCAACCCAGAAGGAAACCATAATCAATGGTATCAAAAGCCTCTGAGATGTCCAGGAGAATCAACAGAGTCACAATCCCACTGCCCACCTCCCCACACAAGTCATCCACCAGGACAACCAAGGCTGTTTTAATCCCATAACCAAACCTAAACTCAGATTTGATGGGATCTAAAGTATTTGCCTCACCCTGGAAAGCTCAGAGTTGTCCAGCCGGTCAAAATATAGCATGTTTGACTGTGATGATCAGATGCAAGCCAACCATTGGTCTGTTTGGTTTGGTGCTGAACTTCTCCAATGCCTGTCAAAGATGCCTGTATGTGCAAAACTATACATGTGCAAAAATGCTGCCAGTCCAAATAGACCAGCAGCCATTAATGTTGCTAAGGACTATGACCATCAGATAGCAGGACTTTAAAAAATAGAATTTATTTATGACTGATTTTTATCATTTTTAACTGATTTAACTATCTTTTTAAATAATTGCCTGCTGAGAAGAGCAGTGCCACCACATGGACAATGGTATGCAGAACTCAAATGGGGCTGTGCGAGAACACACAGGTGCAAAAAGCAGATTGTGCTGTCCTATACTGTTATGAAGGAATACTGAACAGCCACAAATGTGCTAATGACCAGATGGATAGTTTTAGGGCCCAGTTTGCACTGGGAGCGCATGGGGGCAGGAGAAGAGGTTTAATCATTCCACAATTCATGGTTTTGCTAGTTACTACCCCCAGCTAATCTTTTAAAGAGAGAAAATATATTTACATATCTTTTGCTCCCTTTTGACGGACCATAACAGCACAGGAACCCCAGTTTCAATCTGTGAAAGTATGTGCGACTGAAAAGTCAAAGTCCCTCTCCCATCCCTAGTATGAATTGGGGCCCATATGGCTGTAATTTAGCTTAAAAAGACACTGGGGAAAATCTGATCATGGATTTCCCCAGAATCTTTTTTGTTTTGACCCATATTCAGTAATCCAAAAGAAAGGGGATGAATGGGAACAGAGAATCTGTATGATGCTAGATGAATTATAATATGAAGCATTAGATGTCCTCTCAGAGACAGAGCTACATTCCATTTTCCACAATTCCACAATTTATTTGTTTGTTTGTTTTTGCCCATTATGCACCATAGGTCTATTTAAAACTGAAAGCCCCTCGTTCAACTTCTTCTATTAAATTTAATTAACATAATGGTTGCTAGTGGTTATCCTTTTATGTGGCTTAGAATCTCTTCTTTGATCTCACAATATCTCATCATGACATTCTGGAGTTATCCTATGTGATGACTCTGTCTCATATTATATATTAAATGCTAAGCACTTTGAAGATAAGCACCATGCCCAGTATGGATTATTATTGATACAGCATATAAGTGCAGGCTGGTGGAGACTTCATTTATTTATAAGCCATTGGGATGCAAGTTAAGAAGAAAGTAGGGAGGAACTCAGTCCTTTCACTGTCCCATAGTTTTCACTGCATCTGAGGAGCTGGGAAATGTACGGATAACTATCACCTAGTGTGCCATTTCTGTCTGCTTTAATTACAATGCGAGGCAGAAACGAAAAGCCCAGACAAGTATGGACAGCTGTAAAGGGAGAGATAAAATGGTTTCTTCAGCTATTTGACCCAAACCTATTTAATTATAATGGGTAACACCTGCAGGCTTCATCCCAAGCTAGGCATTTGTCAAAAGCCTGAAATATTAAGCTTGCTATTGAAAAGAAGCTTCATAGAACAGGATGTACTAAATCTTCATTCTAAATACTGCTCTGATAATATAACACTTCCCTTTCAGGAAGCAAAATCCAGTTCTGTCCAGTGTTTGAAAAAGTGTGGGGAAATCTACAGTGTCATCTTAAGAAAAGTTGCACCCTTGTAAGCCCAGTGGGCTTGGGTGTAACTCTACTTAGGATGGTATTGTATGTCATACAATGATTCCACCTTTAAAAGCCACTTTTGCTTCAACGTGGAAACTTAAATACCTGCATGCTTCTCTATTCATGCATAGTGACAAGAAGAAGATTCTGCTCTGAGGAAAAAAACAATGTGGAAGATTGCACAATCATATGACTTTAAGTGGACTCCTGTTTTTTTTTTAAGTACCCATAGGTACACTTTTATTATTTTTCATATTATACACATACATACATACATACATACATACATACAACATATAAACAAACAACCACTTACGTACATAAGACATACAAAGAGATCAGTATATTTTCTTATTACTCTATTACCATATTTAAAAATTTTCTTAGATCACTTTCTATAGATTTGCTTAAGTTTCTGTATACTCTTATCTTTTTATCATAGTTTCTATTAAACTCAAAGAGATTAATAATACCCAAAATTTTCATTACTTTAAACTATGCATTTATATTATACCAGTCATACAGTTTTTTCCACGTCTTTTGAAATGTTGGATCTGTTGTCCCTCTCATCAGCGATGACAGTTTGTCATTTTCTGCCATCTCCAATGGTTTATTCACATATTCTTGCTTCTTTGGTGCTTCCATTTGTTTCCAATATTTTGCATATAATATTCTTGCTGCCGTAGATAGATGTACTATCAAATATCTATCCTCTTTATCAAAATCCTTTGGAAATATGTTTAGTAGCAATATTTCTGGCAAAAATGGTATTTTAGATCTCAATATCTCTTGCATTATCTCATGGATCCATCTCCAGTATCTCTTTGTTACATCGCAAAGCCACCACATATGATAAAATGTACCTATCTTATTTTTACATTTCCAACATTTATCTGAACAATTTTCATTCTGCTTAGCAAATTTATCTGGTGTAATATACCATCTATAAAACATACATATTTTCTTTATATGATACTGCCTTAGTCATTTTAATGTTTTTAGACCATATCTGCTCCCACTCTCTCCAAGTAATATTATGACCTACGTTTTTGGGCCCATAGAATCATATTTTGCTTAACTGTTTCATCTACCAGCAGATCCTCTAACAAAATTTTATAGATTTTCTTTATCAGTTTATCACCTGAAAATACAAGAGTTTTTTCTAATTCAGTTAGTTTTTCATTAAAACCAATCTTTTTATCTTTATTATAGATAGATTCTAATTGTGTTTTATTCCACCAAGACAAGTGTTCTGGCAATTTCAAGCAATCTTTCTCATCCAAAATATCTTGATATCTAAATAGCTCTTCACCTGTAAAGACATTTGGCAAGGTAAATGCTTCCAATGGTACTATGAGTCTCGATTTTTTAATATAAAACCTTCTATAAATTGGGTCCCATACTTTTAATAAAGCCGCTCTTAGCCAGTGCTGCTTAAAATATTTCTGTGTTTTGGCTTTCTCATACCATAAAAATGTGTTCCATCCTAAAGCTAAGTCGTGGCCTTCGAGTTTCAGTAGCCTTCTGTCTTCCAAAGTAATCCATTCCTTTAGCCAGACTAATGCTGCGGCCTTATAATATAATATCCAATTTGGAACTCCAAATCCACCTTTCTCTTTAACTTCTTGCATAATTTTAAGTCTTATTCGTGCTCGCTTCCCTTGCCAGATAAATTTGGATGTTAGTTGATCTAGCTCTTTAAAAATCTTTTGGTTTTGTAAAATAGGGATTGTTTAAAAAAGAAAAATCCATCTGGGTAATATATTCATTTTTATTATTGCAATTCTTCCCATCCTGGATAATTGTAAATTTTTCCAGCCTTCTAAGTCTTGTTTAGTATTTTCCCATAATACTTTATAGTTGTCTTCAAAAAGAGAACTACACTTGTTAGTAATTGTAATCCCAAGGTATTTTACCTCATCAGCAATTTGAAATCCAGAATCTTAATATAGATTTTCTCTGTGTTTCACATCCATATTTTTGTCAGAATCTTACTTTTGTTAACATTTATTTTCAATCCTGCTACTTGTCCATATTCTTGAATCCTTTCTTTTAGTTTAACGGCTACTTCCTTCGGTTGTTCCATAATAAATGCAATATCATCAACAAAAGCTAATAGTTTGTATTCTTCTCCTTTCAATTTTATTCCAATAATCTCTTTATCCCTTCTTATTACACTGTTTAATACCTCTAAGGCTAGGATGAATATAAGAGGAGATATAGGGCAACCTTGTTTAGTCCCCTTTTGAATCTTAAAAATGTTTGTCAGTTTGCCATTCACCATTACTCTTTCTCTTTGTTCGTTATATATAGCTTGAATCATCTTAATAAAGTTTTCACCTACTTCCACCATTTGCAATGTCTCTGTGATGAATGCCCAATTAACATTGTCAAATGCTTTCTCTGCATCCAAGAATACCAGAGCTAATTGTTTACCATGATGTATTTCATAATATTCAAGGATATTCATTAAGCATCTGAGGTTATTTCTCATCTGTCTTTTAGGTAAAAATCCCGCTTGGTCGTGATGTATCACTTTTATTAAGACATTTTAAAGTCTTTGAGCTAATACTGATGCGTATATTTTATAGTCCACATTCAACAAAGATATTGGCCTATAATTTTTAATCTCTTTTTCATCCTGGTTTTGTTTAAGTATCAAAGAAATAGTTACCTCTTTCCAGGTATCCGGAATCTTCCCTTCTTTTCTCGCTGTGTTACATATATCTTCCAAGGTTATTATTATTTGCTCTCTGAAGATATGATAAAACTCTATAGGTAATCCGTCTGGACCCGGAGCATTCCCTTTATTCTGTTTCTTTATTGCTTCAATAACTTCTGTCTTAGATATTGGTTGGTTTAATATTTCTTTTTGATCCTCAGTGAATTTTTCCAATTGATGTATCCTCAAATAATCTTTTATGTGTTCTATGTTCATGCTCGGTTTTTCATATAAGACTCCATAAAAGTTTTCTATTGCTTTCTGAATATCCACCATTCTATTTATCTCTTTATCATCTTTTCTTAATGTTTTAATATATGCTCTCTTTCTGTTGTCTAAGTTTTATTGCCAGACATCTGGTAGGTTTATTAGCATTTTCGAAAAAGTTCTGTTTTGCAAAAAATAGTTTTTTTGGCTAGTTCTTCTTTTAGTAGACAGCTCATTTGATGTTGTAATAGTTTAAATCTTTTTTCTGCACTCTCATTTGATGTCATTTCCATCATTATATTTTCCTGGTTTTGTATTTGTTTTTGCAAATTTTCATATTTTTGTTTCCTTCGTTTATTTATTCTTGATGTCTCTTGTATCATATTTCCTTGAATAAACGCCTTCATTGCGTCCCATACAACCGTTATTGATGTTTCTGATCTTCTATTCTCTTTAATGAAAAATTCCAGCTCTGTCTTCATTTTCTTAATGAATTCTTCATTTCTCAGAAATGACACATTCAGTGTCCATCTACTCTTTTTATTAATCGTTTGTAGTTCCATATATACCGGTTTGTGATCTGCAAAAATTCCAGCTTGAATTTCTGCTTCTATCAAGTCTTTTATCAAAGCTGCTGAGATCCATACCATATCAATTCTTGACCAGGAATCATGTCTTGCAGAATAATAGGTGAATTGTTTTGATGAAAAGTTTCTTACTCTCCAAGCATCCACCAAGTTTAGTTCTTCTACCAGATGAACTAGAGTCTTTGGAGTTTCCATCCTTGTTTTCCTTTTCTTTACAGTCGACTTTCTATCTTTATCTTTATCCCATACAGAGTTGAAATCACCTAGAAGACAGATATTTTGAGAGTCCTGTTGAGTAATAAGATTGTGAAGTTTCTTGTAGAATTCTTCCTGGTCCTGGTTTGGAGCATATATGTTTGCTACCAAATATTTTTTTCCTTCATTTTGTATTTCCACCATTAAAATTCTGCCATCTTCAGATGCATATGTCAATTCAGGAAGCAAGTTAATTTTAACATAAGTAGCTACTCCTCTTTTCTTTTTCTCCTTGTCACAAGCTATAAAATTTTTCCCTAATTTTTTATTTTGGAGATATTTTACATTTTTTCTACTTATGTATGTCTCTTGCAAACAAATTAAATCCATTTTCTGTTTTGCCAATTGATGTAATATCCTTCTTATTTTTTGTGGTCCATTCAAGTCATTGACATTTACCAATAAAATTTTTATCTTTCCTCTATCCATTATTTTTTCCATTCTGTTGTTGCATTATCAGTTTCCGGGTTCCAACAGGTGAACTTCTCTGGTTGCTTTTGGGTCTCTGTTCCCTGGGTTTTGTCCCTCTTATAGCTCCTTCTTCTTGGGGTCTCTGTTCTTCTTCTTCTTCTTCTTCTTCTTCTTCTTCTTCTTCTTCTTCTTCTTCTTCTTCTTCTTCTTCTTCTTCTTCTTCTTCTTTGTCTTCGTCTTCCTCCACGCCCATCTCTTTTCCAAAGGTAGCAAAAAAAATCTTCCGCCTTAAATGAGGATGTTATCCAATACCTTTTCATCTGAAAAATAAAAGTGACACCCTCTGGAAGGAGCCAGCGATACTGTACATCGTTTTTCCTCAGGAGTGTTGTCAATTTGGTATATTCTTTTCTTTTTTTCTCTTACCCTCCATGGGGTTTCCTTCCAGACTTTTATTTCATTTCCATCCATCTTCATTGGTGTTGCGTTTACTTCTTTCAAGATTTTATCTCTAATAATTCTTTTGCCAAACCAGATTTGTACTTCCCTTGGAACTTTCATTCTCCTCGCATATGCTGAATTCCTCCTGAATACTTGATCAAATTTCTTTAGCATCTCTTCATCTTCCACGTGCATATAACCTGCTAAAATCTTAGCCATTTTCCTGACAATGTCCTCATCTTTTTCCTCAGGAATATTCTGGAATCTCAGTACAAATGCTGCTTTGTCAACTTGAAGTCTAATCAGCTCTTATTCATATTCTTCTTGCTTCAAGCCAAGTCTCCTTTTTTCATCTTCAGTCCTTTTTGTCTTAAAATCCATCTTTTCTGTTTTCTTCTTCAATCCCACAATTTGGTTTGTATTTTCTGAAACTAGTGTTTGTATTACTTGCAGACTGCTCATGAATTTTTCTGTTATTTGTTCCATATTTGTTTCCACTTTCTTCATTGAAATTTTGATTGGATCTACAGCTACTGCGACAGAATGTTGGACCAATGACTGCATCTCCTTTTGTGCTGGGGCTGAAAATTTAGATATTGTGACTCCTCCCACACCTGGTGATGATTGAGGTGATGGTTGAGGTGCTTTTTAGTTGATAGTTTTAATGTTAGGTTGGGTTGCCATCTTGGCTCACTTCCGAGCATGATATAAGTGCTTTTCTTATTGTCAAACCTTTCCAGCCAGATTTTTGTTTTATTTAGTTTACTTCAAAGTCTGGCTCTCTGCCCAGACTGTCTAATCTTTATTTTAAATACTACTTCAATTTTGACTTTGTGCCCAGACTTGTTGCTTCTACACCTCCTTCCTGTGAACTCCTGTTGATGAAAATCTGGAAAGCTGCTATGGTGACCTGGGGTGGGAGATGGGCATTTTCTCCTTATCCATGGTACATTGGAAAGTGAACTGGTAAATGCTACCACTAACCATTGCAGGTTAATGAAGGGGCAAAAATCTATACTGAATTTCACCCAAGGGTGAGTATTCAGGCTAGTACTGTGTAAGCTAGCTACAGAGGAAGACACAAAAGCAAACACCAAGCCTTGTTTTCTGATGAGGATAGTTTTATTGACCAGTCCTGGAGTGTGTACAGAGTATAGTAAAATCCCGGTAGACACTTAGTTCAATTAAAAAGAAAGAGTTTATTCAAGTGTTAAAAATGGGATAGTGGAATGGAGATTTGGATGGGTATTGCTAATTGTGCCCAGACCTGGATAGCCCAGCTAGCCTGATCTCATCTAGGGATGGGCACAAACCAGCTTACAAACTGAAGTTTTTCATGAATTTTGGCCAGTTTGTGGTTTGCAAACTTTCATGAACTCTTGTGAATTTTAATGCGGTGGTTCATGAAGAGCAGAAGAGCAGAAAGCAGGGGATTAAATGGCTCCAAGCCATTTCACCCCCAGCTTTCATCTCACTGCGGCTTTTGGTGACAGAATTTAAACTTTAAATGGCTCACAAACTAATACAAACCAGTTTGGTTTACAAGCCATCCTATCAGTTTGTGGTTTGATTTGTGGTTTAGCCACAAATCATGAACCGAACTGCAAAAATGCACTTTGTGTCATCCCTAATCCTGTCAGACCTCAGAAGCTAAGCAGGGTCAGGCCTGGTTAGTACTTGGATGGGAAACCAGCAAGAAAGTCTAGAGTCACTATGCAGAGGCAGGCAATGGCAAGCTACCTCTAAATGTCTCTTGCCTTGAAAACCCTACAGGGTTGCCATAAGTTAGCTGCAACTTGATGGCAATTTCTACCACTACCATTTCTAATTGAGATACAAGGTAATTCTTCTGCAAATTCTGTTCAAAGGCAAATACCTGTGAGAAAGATTAAAACACATCCACCTTGGACTTCCCTAAATGTTCTATAATACCTACTTCCATCAGGGTCTCTCAATTCTTGGGTTCTCTTGCTTAGATCCAAGGTGCTACTTGTGATTAAACTCAAACAGAACATGCAGAAGGACAAAGAAGAACAAAGACTAAAGATACTCTTGCATTTTATAATTCTTTTAAGTATTAAAACTTCTTTTGGGGGTGGACCAACTATTTTTATGGTTGAGGTTCCTGTGGTTTTCAACAGGATTAAGTTTCTGGATGAACCACTAGACTGTAAACTGGAGGAGTTACCATAAGGTGCTCTCTTGAGGTAATAATCCATATCAATGACTATGTTGCGAGGGTTTGTACCACCCTGTTAGACATACTTCTTGATTGTAATTGCCTGAGCCAAACTCACCTCAGATTGCACAAACACACACACAAGGATTGGGTATCCCAAGGGCGAGCCTCCCCAGGGCTGGCCTCTACCTCTTGGGACTCTGGCACTGCCGCCCACCCCAGCTCCAGTGACAACAGAACCTACCGGAGGCAGGGGCTGACCTGACGCGCTGTTGCCACATCTCCTGGGACCCGTCGAGATGGCTCTGTGGCGCCCGGGCAGAGCTTCTACCAAGGAGGGGCCAGCACATGAGGGGGGGTGACCCGGGAGAAGGGGAAATGATTGTGCCAGGCCAACGGCCCGGCTCGAGGGCCCGACCACAGCACAGAGCATTATGGAGGGAGAGAGGCATGGGACAGGCAGGGGCGCTAGGACCGGAAGATAGCCACACCCCAGCCCAACATCCTGGTACAAGAGGAGGGGCGGGGCCATCCCCAGGGTGGGGGGTGGACTACAGAAAGGAGCAGGTGACACGGGGCGGGAATAAAAGGAGGAACCGACACGGAGGCCGGGGAGGAGAAACGCAACGCTGACAACGCAGAAGGGAGAAGCGAGAGAGAGACATGTCATAGTGTGCCGAGAGAGTGTGGAGGGTGGTGACGTAGCCTCCTCCCCTCCCTAACATCTGGGGCCTCCGTGGTTCCCCTTTTTCACTCCTTAGGAATCAGGTCACAGTGGCATATAGGGCAGCGCAGCAGAGGGCTAGTGACAATGACGAGGGGTCGTCGAGCTCATGTGACATTGGGGTGATGTGATTTTGCCCGAGTGATCCTTGATCATTGTGGGCATTTATTTCCCTTCCCTTAGTTTTATGAATGTTTTCCTCTATATGGCTGCAAAACTATTGGGGATACCATAGTGCCTACCCACTGCCAAGTAGATCCCTTATGTCAAAAAACAGTGCTGGATGATAAAAAGTTTGTCCTTTCAAGCTTCGCATTTCTCTGGCAACACTCTGTAGTCTTTAAAACTATTAGAGCACCTGTGTGACCAATTCTCTTTCATTTCCATGACTCTGACAAAAGGCAAAAGCAAACACTAGTCCTGGTCACACGAGCGGGATACCGCACCACTGAAGGGAGGCAAAGCAGAGCTGGAGCAAAAAGAATCGTGGAAGCACGATCCGACGCGCCCTCTGTGGCTCTGTGCTCTGGCCTTCGGCAAGCGATCAAACGTAGCATGGCAAAACAGACGTTGTGCGTTTGTGCGCATGCATGGGAAGGGGAACGGCGCTGGCTGTGACAGGCTACCAGCGCTTCCCCGATCAGATGCCTGGAGTTGCCGCGCATCATCTGGAGGGTAGTGCTCTCTGGGTAGTACCTTTTTAATGCGCATTTACAGGCCAAAGGGGCGGATCGGGGATGGTTCTGTGACACTTCCCAGATGTTGCGGTGTGATCATGCCCGCTTGATGCGCCCCTGATCCATCGCTCTTACGGGGCAAATCCTCCCGTGTGACCGGGGCCACTGTTAAAAGCCACCCTTGTTTCTGTCACACCCCCCCTTTAATTCAGAGAGGCTTCTTTTTACCAAATAGGACAACTTTGGTTTTGAGAAGCTACATTTACTCTGTACTGCCCCATTGCTGGAAGCTAGCTCTAGTTCTGCCTACTTTAAGCATCCCAGGAATGAAATAAGAACATAAGAGAAGCCAATGTTGGATCAGGACAATGGCCCATCCAGTCCAACACTCTGTCACACAGTGGCCAAAAATACCAGGTGCCATCAGGAGGTCCAGCAGTGGGGCCAGGACACTAGGAGCTCTCACATTGTTGCCCCCCCCCCCAAGCACCAAGAATACAGAGCATCACTTGCCCCAGCCTGAGAGTTCCTATCTCTACCTTGTGGCTAATAGCCACTGATGGACATCTGCTCCATATGCAGTGGAGGTGGAATCTCTTCTTCATGCAGAAGGCCTTCCGTCTCCCATGCAGTATTATTTCCTGGCTGTTAGTCTCTGCGGTGGTTTCCTTATACCTTTCTTGTATTGCCCTCCTACAGAACCTTTATGCAATTCTGCCAGCTTTTCCTCCAGTAAGGCCTGGGTTGTCCTGCTTTATATGCAGCTGAAACATCCAAACCCATCTCTGTTCCCTCCATTCCCCAAATGGTCACTAGAAAATGGGTTTCCTTTCCTTTCCTTTCCTTTCCTTTCCTTTCCTTTCCTTTCCTTTCCTTTCCTTTCCTTTCCTTTCCTATCTTCTTCCTTTGTCATCTGTTTCCCAGACAGGTTAACAAGAATTGACTGGCTTGCTGCTCCCTTGAGGCATTGCAGCTAATTCAGTTTGCTGGTGCCAGGGTGAGTTGTTCAAGGTGTGGTGTTTAGGGATGGGTTTTATATTTTAAAAATGCCCTAACTAGATAAACTCTACAGGTGAACTTTTTAGGCTCACATTCAGATTTCACTGTTTTTGGTGCAATGGCTTCTCATGTGAAAAGTACTGAGACTTACTAGTGATTTCAGCTCTCATACTTTATTTCAGCTCAGAACAAGACAAGAGTACCCAGCTCGCAGGCTGGTTTATATGTGCATAAAACCCGCTCCCCAAACACACCCACACACAAGTGATTGGCTATTTACAGTGGCCGAGAGTTCCATAGGCTCTCGGCCAGGAGCCTAGCCTGCCGATAGGTACCGGCTAGGCTCCTCTTGTCCCATTGTTACTGAGAGCGAAGCTCGGTCGCTTCGCCTGACCGCGTGGCAAAATGGATACATTACATCATGGCTATACTGTTGCAGTCTAGAATGAGCCCTGACTGAGATATCTGGTATTAGATTTAGAGGTGGGTGAAACCTGGTGTTTTCCCAGTAAATCCCAAACTATAAGCCCATCATACAACAACTCGGCTGTGTGAGATGGGTCTGGATCCCTCCTCCAAGTTTCTGTGGGTCCTCAATCCACTGTGAGACTCTCTGCCTGTCCCAGCTTTCGCCTTACCTAGTTTTGGGAGCAGTGGCAAAAGTTGTAGACAGATCTCTCTGGGGACATTACTATGAAGTTATGTCAGCATCTTAGGTACTTAGGATACTGTTGTAGAAGAGGTTTAGGTTCCAGGGAGGGAGGGAGAGACCTCCCTGCTACTGTTACCACCAGCAGCACAGCATGGGATATGGCAAACTGGTATAAAGCAGGCTGGGACAACTTCTGCAGCTTGGATTGTGATCTGAGCTGAAGAAGAATTCTCTGTGCTGTAATACTTGCTTCTAATTAGAGTCAGCATTATCAGCCACGGAAGTTTGTGAATGGAGCCTGTTAATTACGATGTTCACAACCTTTCATTCAGCTTAGCTGCCACTCTAATTGCCAATGCCTGGCATACAGGGAAAATCCAAATGTCTATGATTTTAGCCACAAACCCACAGTGGACTCACCTTCTTTTGGGTAGGTGTGCAAGTTTCCCTCCTGAATGAAATGCCAGGGAAGCCTGCTCTTCTGGTTTGCAAATTAGAACTGGTGGAACTGTGCACAGAGCTCATTGGCTGGATCTTGAGTCCATCAGAAATTCACCTCCTCACAGCAGTTTTCTGAGTATAAATATCTGACTGTGTTTTTAAAAATAATAATGAAGCACCAAACCAAAGTTGGATCAGATAAACATGCAAGATATTTTTTTAAAATAGAAAGACTGCCTGGAGCATGATGGGGGAGGCAAAGAGAAAGAAGTGAACAGAGTTTGGTTCGGAGGCTGCTGGTGTATCATTTGAAGAGACAAAAGGAGGGAGCAAGCTGAGCTCATGGCACAGCAGAAAAACCTGAATTCACTCCTTTTTGCAGGTCTGTCTGTACACACCCAGGGTTTGCAACACGGAAATGCAGGATGAGAGCCAGAAATGGCCCTTTCTTTATCTGTAAAACACCATGGACCAGAAACGTAGATTTTTTTCTTAACTCTCTGTGTGTTCCATATTGTCTCTCCTTAACCATTTGCTTCTCAGTGCGCATTTGCAAATTGCAATATATTGGGATATTGCGATCTTCACTGTGAATGTGTTCATCAGGCAAATTTAGCTCATCCGATGGAAAGGAAAGATGGTGAACCAGTCCTGGGATTATTTTGCTGGCCTGGAAAACATCACAAACACCTCATGAATTAGTTAGAGGATATGTAATTTCTTTCTTTCTTTCTTTCTTTCTTTCTTTCTTTCTTTCTTTCTTTCTTTCTTTATTCTTTCTTTCTTTCTTTCTTTCTTTCTTTCTTTCTTTCTTTCTTTCTTTCTTTCTTTCTTTCTTCTACCAACAGTATTATTTGTTTGATATCTGGGTATAATTAACATATGGAGCAGCCATAAACAGAGTGAGAGAAGGGGGGGACTAGGTAGAATGTAAGGCTGAACTCAAGGATGGGAAGAAAGTCTTTGTGGCCACTTGGTGGTAAGTTTCTCCATGAGTCACCAAGGTTTCTGGCAAACTTACTTAGTGGGAATGCTCAGGGAATTTGCCTGGCAACATAACCACAGCAATAGAAAAAAGAAAAGAGAAAGAAAAAATATTCCCCATCCCCCACCCCATTGCACCCAGGCAAGCCAGCAACTGAGGGCTCCAAATCCATTCACCTGATAAACTATGTGCTAGCTAGACCTTACCTTTCTGTGTTTTACTGTCCTTTAAAAGCTGCAGCAAGTAGGAGAGATTTTCAGGGTTTTGTCCTTTCCCTGCACAAAGGAAAAACTCTAAGAGTCCGATCAGACAGCTCTTTAGATCCGTGCAAGGCATGATTGCCTCATGGATCTAAAGGTAATGTCTAGACACAAACATCTGGGAAATGTCCCTCTTCTGTGGGCATCCCGTTTTGCCACGCTTAGGAGCCGTACGTAAAAGATACCACTTTAAATCTGGAGTTTTCAGTTACTTGCAGGACAACTGCAGACTTTCACCCGTCTGATCGTTCCACCAGTGCGCAATCCTCCCATCGGGGTGGTCTGACGTCAGACCATCCCGAGCGGGCACCATTTTAAAAAATCTCTACACATGCGCAGATCAACAAGGACATGCTGTCACATCTATGTGCATGCACAAAAAGTTTTCTTTAAAAAACACACACCATGCGCCTCCTTCAACAAGGATGCGCTGTGATGCCTATGCTCATGCACAACATTTAAAAAAAACACAAACCCACAGCGCACACCTCCTTCAGTGGACGCCGTCTAGAGAATCCACAATGGAGGCAGCGCGTGGTAAGATGATTCACCAGAGGGATGTCTGGTCATGCTACAATGGATTAAAAAGATCGGGATCAAATTGAAGCTGGCATAGTGGGGGGATTAGCTGCTCGTCTGAACACACCCTAAGGCAGGAAGGAAAGCGTTCTTCTCCATCCTAGATTTAAGATAATGTGATTTGATGGTAAGCTGTAGTGACCCTGTGTAAAAATCATGAGGATCCATTTAAAATCATCTGGTTGGTTATGTAGCATCATGAATAAAATCCGGCATCTTTTATAATTTTCTTGCCTGTCAAGTTTACTATGGAACTTCCAAGTGCCCATCCAAGGAAGAAGGGACAGACAAACAGCTTCTGCAAATGCTTCAATTAGCTGCTGCTAAATTTAAAGAGAGAGTTGTTTAGAATATGGGCTTAGAAGGGTGGAATGCTGAAACAGAGACCAAAAACTGGAAATAAATCACTTGTGGAGGAGTGAGGTGAGGTTTCAACTGCTAAAATGACCCCCCCCCCCTCAAAAAAGTGAGGCATTTGTATTGGAAAGTGATGCTCAGAATATCAGCCAAGAACTAACACAAAAAACAAGAGAGAAATTAAATCTATTGTGCTGTTACAAGCAGCACACTGCCACTTCCCTTTGAGAAACCTTGTTCATGATGAAGCATGGCAGTGCTCTTTTTGAAGGTCACGATACACTGTTCCAGTGCAATCAAAACACATATGAGTGGAATCCCACTCAAATAACTGACTTGGAATAGCATGAAAATTTCAGCAAACAGTTTATTGTAAGTGTGACTGACCGCCAAGGGTCAATGCCTAACAGAATCTGAAAACCTTTGAGTGACAAGTTGTTGGAACAGAATTCTGTTGAAAGAGTCAGTTAAGGAATGACAGTTGGGAACTGACAGTTGAAGAATAGACAGTTGAGCACTGACTGTGGACTGGGAGTGAGTGGCTAAGAGAGTGAATGAATCAAGGAGGATCCTCATTCAAGCCAAAAAAGGGAAATAGCTTTTAGTAAAGAGAAGTGATCCCTGCCCAGTTAGGAAGGGAAATAACTTCTAGAAAAGAGGTGTGATGCCTGGTCTGTGTATGAAGAAGAATTTGGAGAACTTGGTTGTATGTTCCTGCCTTCAAAAATTAACATGTTGGTGAAACTCAGAAACCTATGCTTGAGTGTTTAAGCAGAAACAGAAAAGAAAGCCTCTCTTCTCTAAGTTTTAAAGACCTTGTTGAATAGCAGAAACACTTGCTTGTTGGGAACAAATTATCTGGTGTTTGTGTGAATACAAAGTTACTTCAGTTTTAGTATCTGTTCACCTCATGCATCCTACTGTGAATACAAAGTTACCTCGGTTTTAGTATCTGTTCACTTCATGCATCATACATTCTACCTGACCTTTTCTCCTCCAAATTAAAGAAAACATTTTGTTTATTTTGAACTTTCTAAAGCCTCTCGTGTGCCTTTTCAAAAGCAGAATATAAGAAGGTGATTTCATCTTTTCCCTCAGTTCCCTGAGGGATCAATATATATTGTCAATCCCTGAGGGATCAATATATATTGTCAATCCCTGAGGGATCAATATATATTGACAATATATATAGCATCAATATATATTGTGGGTTACACATATTATTCATTGAAAGAAAACTTCAGAGTGGGATTCAGTGGTCAATCAGTGGAAGACACTGCCAGATGTGGGGTTTTGCCATGTTTTTTCTTCCTCTAGCAATTTTTTTTCTGATCACTGGAAAGCTGCTTCTCAAGACTGCAGGAGTCAGGACATGCACTGACAAACAGGCATAAAGGTTGGGGGGGGGAGGCTGCAGTGAGGAGGAGGAAAAGAGCCCAGTTCCTCTTTTGTCAGCAGAGGGGTGTGCAAAAACTGGGGGGGGGGGGGGCTCAGATATATTGGAATTGATGATGTTCCTGAATTCCAAATACTAGTATGATATTTGGATATATTTTTTTGTATTTCCGAATTTTTGAATCCATTATTCCCTATGGAGAATGGCTGGAGGAGTTGTTTGTAAAGGTTTCTGGGTGAGTGGGGGAGCTGTTTTTAGAGGTACAGGCACCAAAATGGACATGGAGCTGCTGGTGCCTGTTCTTTAAATAACCCCCAAGTTTCAAGTCAATTGGATCATGAGGTCCAATTTTATGGACCCCTGAAAAGTGTCCCCAGCTGTTCTCTGTTATTTCCAATGGAGGGGGGGGCAGAAATCAAAAGCCCTGCGAGCTGATTTCAAGACAAAAAGCCATGTCTGAAAGTAGCAATCACTGAGAACAGAACCACTGCAGAGCTCAGTAATCCCAGAAGAACCACAAGCCAGTGTGCCAAACCAAACAGAACCAAATTAAACCCAGATAATCTTTGCAGTAAAAACTGAAGGGGGCATTCTTGTCCAGCAGAACCAGTTGCAGTATACAGAATGCCCAGTAGAACCAGTGCCACTGTGACAATGCATGCAAAAGATTACTAATGTCAAACCAGAGAATCTCTTCTGTACACACTAAAGGGGGAACATTTTTGTAAGCCCAGCACAACCAGTTGCAGTGTACAGAATGCCCACCAAAACCAGTGCCACTATGGCAGTTCAATCTTAACAGGACCCATGTCAAACCTGTTGGATTCTCTGGACTTGGTACTGCCAAGGAACCACAAAAAGTAGCACAGTGCTGATTGCTTTCACGCAGCAGAGCTGGGACTAGGTGTGGCAATGGATTTACACAGAGTCAGCAATCAATTCTAAAACTAATAAGCAGCTTTTATTAAAGGAAATACATGCTGGAGAGTGCAGCTCTCTCTAACTAACTAGATTGTGTTGGATGCTAGAGGCATGTCCGGCCTCCTTGGTGCAAGATGGAGCACCTTCTTTTGTGTACGTGTGAGAGAGAAGAATGAGAGAGTGGTAACAGACATTCAAAGACATGTATAATTTGTTCATACACAGATGTTGAAATGCTAATAATGTGGGAGTCTTCCTGACACTCCGCTGAAAAAGCCCTAAGGTGAGCAGATGCAAATCTGATCTGCCTACATAATGGCACTCTCACAGTGACTTCAAGAGAAGGGTGTAACTCAGCTTAGTACTGCACTGTAAGTAGACTGTGATGAAGCTGTGAAGGTATATGGGTCCCAGATGATGAACGGTCATAACTAGCGCCTTGGATTGGACCCAGAAACAAACTGGTGACCAATAAAATAACTTTAACACATAATATGTGAATAGCAGCTACCTCTGGATAGTTAATGAGCAGCAGCATTTTGTACTATTTGAAGTTTCTGGATCTTCTTCAAGGGCACCCTTTGTAAAGAGTGTTATAACAGTGTAGCTTAAAGGTTACTGTAGCATAGATCAGCATGGCCAGATCAGTGAGTCAAGACAGGGAGCTTATTTCCCACCAAATGCAGATTGTACTATGTTCTTTTAGCCAGTGCATTAATCGGCCTCTCTGTAAGAACAGAAACACATCCAAACTCATAACAGCCAAAGATAATTACATCCTATTAAAAGTGGGGAGGGCTATACATTGCAGAACCTTGCTGACCAGCACCACTCCTGTCTTTAATTATGTAGATTGGAAACTCAGGGATTAATTTTAAAGATAACTTTACATTACATTCAGCATCTGTGTTCATTCACAGCATGATCTGTGAGCCAGAGTGCCATCCTAAGCAGAGTTCCTAGTTTCTAAACTGATGGCATAAGTCTTTTTAGGATTACACCAACAGCCGCAGTCCCAGCAACTTCTACAGTCATCAGAAGGTACAAAACTTCATATCCAGATTGTCATTAATCCAGAGATTTAAGATGCCTTGAAGCTCACCAAGAGTTTCCTGGGACCCTAACAGCTGCTTTCTTTCCCAGGAAAGAGGGCCATAAAATACACCAAGAGGTCAGCAAGAGCAGAGGTGGTTTCCCCAAAGAGATAACTATTTGCTTTCCCTGCCAGGAAAGGCGAGATGGATAGCTTATTGTAAACCATGATCTGAATATTGAGATGTGTGGAACGTGTATGCCCTTGGATGAGTTGGGAGATAGGAATTCACCATCCACATTTGAACGAGCTCCCTAATTCTGAATTGTGTGAGAGACTTCCAGCCAGCGAAGGCAGGAAGGGTTAAGAGGTTGGAACATCCAGTTAGCATTGTTCAAATGCTAGGAATGGGATTTTCCTGCATGGAGCAGGTGCGGGGTGTATGATTTACATTCGCTCCATCAGCATCCAGGAGGGATGTGGAGGTGGGTTGGTCTGTTGGTCTGAAGCAGTAGAACAAAGTCAGAGTCCAGTGGCACCTTTAAGACCAACAAAGTTTTATTCAAGGTGTGAGCTTTCATGTGCACGCACCCTTCATGCCTTTGGACTCTAATTTTGTTCTATTGTTTAGGTTAGGTTTTGTTCTATTGTTTAGGTTAGGTTAGTGATAGAATTTTTTCTGTTTCTTTCTTTATATCTGCATAGGCTTCATAGTCATTTTCCCTTTTCTTGCACTCTAGTTTAATAACTGGTAGCAATAAAGTTTTCCTGTTTAAGAGACAGGACTGTGTTTGAACTCCTCCCTGCACTCCTGGCCCCTCATTCATGGTGACACAGACACAAACGCAGGGGAAGCGCTGAAGTGACTGGGAAACGCTGCCCTTTGTACAGACTTTTCCCCAAGCCATTGGCAACTGGGACGATGGATTTAGCTTGGGTGGTGGCACTGAAGAAGAGGAATATAGACCCACATAGACCCAGGGTGGGCTTATGACACAGATTATGAAGGTTTTGGGAAAGAGGATATTCATGAGCTTCCAACTGACATGTTATACTGATCATTTGAGAAGAACCATGTGAGTAAAGGATATAGCTAAAAGTAATGTCAGGTGATGTCTGGAATCCCTTCTAAAATCCTATAGTTCTGTTCATACTAGAAAATTACGAGCACTATCAAAATCGGTAAAAAGTAAAGGTAAAGGTTCCCTTGTTCGAAAGCCAGTTGAGTCCGACTCTAGGGTTGTGGTGCTCATCTCAGTTTCAAAGCTGAAGAGCCAGCGCTGTCCGAAGACATTTCCGTGGTCATGTGGTCGGCATGACTAAACACCAAGGCACATGGAACACTGTTACCTTCCCACCGAAGTGATACCTATTTATCTACTTCCATTTTCTTGCTTTCGAACTGCTAGGTTGGCAGGAGCTGGAACTAGAGACAGGAGCTCACTCGGTCATGCGGCAACTCGGGTCTTGAACTACTGACCTTCCACAGCCTGCAGTTCAGCGTCTTAACCACTTGAGCCACCGCAGCTCCGATCACCAGCGGTACTTTAATGCTAAATCCACTGTCATTTTACTGTTGAAAGATGATGATGAGTAATATGAATACCAACATCAAAGGGTAAAGACACTTCGGAGATCTGATATATCTGCTGTCCTCAGATGGAACAATAGTTAGTTAGAATGTATTTATAAAATATATCATTCTTATTCTTGTTCACCTGTTCAAAAGGGTTGTGGGAAAGCTATTTACAGAACGGAGCATGCGTGAGAAAGAATCTAGAGACAGTGGAAAGTGATTACATTGGGTACTGATCCTATGATTTACATAAACTGAAGAAATACGGTTTTACATAGCATAATTGCTGTTTGGCTTCTAGTTGGAATTCAGGCCTGCAACAGAATTCTCCAAGACACTAGCACTTGTGTGCAATTACGGGTGCTTGAAAGCTTCCTTGGCGACTGGCAGCCATAAAAATGGAAACAGGCGGAGTTTATGACGCACAAACGAAAACCAGGGAAGTTCACACTAAAGGCTGACATTGTATCGTTAACAGATCTGACTATTGTGCTTATTTACTCCAGCAATGATTTGTGAACAGGATAGTAAATTGTGGGGTTATTTAAACAGCCAGAATGTGCAGTTCCAGAGCAGCTTTGCCTCTGAGTCGGGCTACTTCAAAAGTCTTTAAAAATAAAGCAAACTCTGTTATTCAGGCTGAAGCTGAGACTGAAAGTGTTTGTTTCAGCAAGTACTGTCATTTTTAGGATCTTGACATTTCCGGGGTTTTTTTATAACTACTAAAACTATTTTTCTTCTTCTTTTGCTATATCCAGAGAGAGGGAGGGGGGGAGGGAGGGAGACTGAGTGACTCTTGGGAAAGGATGTATATACTTTAGTAGTATTCACAGTAACAGGATTAGACAATTGAGCATACTAATAAAAACAGTCATGAATCAAGCGGCTGAGGATATACATTTTCTTGAGGAGACTGGTGGAGCTGCTGGTGGTCCCCTGAGTAGTGGTTTGCCACACTGGAAAGAAAGAACAGAGACAGCAGGCTGTTAGTACTTCATGTTGGTATAGACTTCCTTAATAGTGATCAGGACGGAAAGCTGCTGAAGGCTTGACAGACCATCAGTCTAGACAGCTCATCAGTCTGACCATGTAAGGTTGTTAGAATTTTAGGAGGGTTCTCTTAGTGAAAATGAAAGAACTATGAACCTGAAATATATTTCTTACACTGAGACATTGTTAATGTCAAATATTTTATCTAGACTGTCCACATAGAATGTCCTCAACCCTCAGTTTGTGGATACATCATCCACACATTTCAAGGAACATAATTAAATATGGTTATTGTGTGATGTCATTGTTGGGCAATGATGAAAGTGTGTCCTATTCCCCGCACCAAAAAAACCCAAAAAAACCTCTGATCATACTGTAGGCTAAATAATGAACTTGGGCACAGTGTTTTTCTGCACTTCCTTATTTGTACATTCCATCAGTGTTTGTATGTTGGTCTATCTATTTAAACCACTTAAAGGAAAATGACACATTCTTTCGGCAGATAAGTGCTGAAGATCTGATGTCCCTGTCAATTCTAGCAATAGAGAGAACATTGTTTCACGAAGAACAAATTATCTCAGTAATTCAATTTCTCTGAGTAATTCACTAGCACAAAGGAATTTGCACCTAGTTGTTAAGGGAGGCAGAACTTAGGCATAAGAAATAGCATAGCAAGGCATCACTTTGGCTTGTAAGCAGAAAAAGGGATCAGAATAATACAATAGTTGTCCAAAACTTAACCTTGCAGTCCCCTGATCTGGAGACCAAAGTGTAGAAGGCTAATCCGCAGGCAAGTTAGGGCAGTTAGCAGAGGCCATGGCACCTCTCCAAAGGGGAGGATTTCTCCATATTCTGCTTCTTTTTTCTGGTCCTGCCAGCAACAAGTAATAATGCAAGAGCTTTTGCACTGGCTGTGTCATAAGGAGATTCTCTTTCCTATCCAATTTTTAGGGCCAGTTTAGCTTTTGCACTTGGGTATGGAATTGTTGTTGTTCAGTCGCACAGTCGAGTCCGACTCTTCGTGACCCCATGGACCACATCACGCAAGGCCCTCTGGTCTTACATCGTGCTTCGGAGTTTACTTAATTTCATGTTCATTGCCTCAATAACACTGACTAACCATCTCATCCTTTGCCGTCCCCTTCTTCTTTTACCTTTAATCTTTCCCAGCATCAGGGTCTTCTCCAGTGAGTGCTTCCTTCTCATTTGGTGGCCAAAGTATTTGAGCTTCAGCTTCAATATCTGGCCTTCCAGGGAACAGTCAGGGTTGATTTCTTTTAGGATTGACTGATTTGATCTCCTTGCAGTCCAAGGGACTCTCAAGAGTCCTCTCCAGCACCATAATTCAAAAGAATCTATTCTTCGATGCTTGGCCTTCCTTATAGTCCAACTCTCGCAGCCATACAGTACTACTGGGAATACCATTGCTTTGACCATACTAACTTTTGTTGGCAGGGTGATGTCTCTACTTTTTAATATGCTGTCTAGGTTTGCCATTGCTTTCCTCCCAAGGAGTAGGTGTCTTTTAATTTCATGGCTACAGTCACCATCTGCAATGATCTTTGATCCCAGGAACGTGAAGTCTGTCACTGCTTCCACGACTTCCCCTTCTATTTGCCAAGGAGTGATGGGGCCGGAAGCTATGATCTTAGTTTTTTTATATTGAGTTTCAAGCCAACCTTTGCGCTCTCCTCTTTGACCCTGAGCAAGAGGCTCTTTAGGTCCTCTTCACTTTCTGCCAATAGAGTGGTATCATCTGCATATCGGAGGTTGTTGATGTTTTTCCCAGCAATCTTATTTCCGGCTTCTGAATCATCCAGGCTGGCATTTCACATGATGTACTCTGCATATAAATTAAATAGGTAGGGTGACAATATACATCCTTGCCATACTCCTTTTCCTATGCTAAACCAATCAGTTGTTCCATATCCTGTTCCGTCACTTCTTGACCCTTCTACAGGTTTCTCAGGAGACATGTGAGGTGGTCTGGTACTCCCATCTCTTTAAGGACTTGCCAGAGTTTTTTGTAATCCACACAATCAAAGGCTTTAGCATAGTCAATGAAGCAGAAGTAGATCTTTTTCTGGTACTCTGTTGCTTTCTCCATAATCCAGCAAATGTTGGCAATTTGATCTCTAGTTCCTCTACCTCTTCGAAACCCAGCTTGTACTTCTGGCAGTTCTCTATCCACGTACTGCTGAAGCCTAGCTTGTAGGATCTTGAGCATGACCTTGCTAGCGTGTGATATGAGTGCAATTGTGCGATAGTTTGAACATTCCTTGGCATTGCCCTTCTTTGGGATTGGAATGTATACTGACCTTTTCCAATCCTGTGGCCACTGTTGCGTTTTCCAAATTTGCTGGCAAATGGAGTGCAGAACTTTAACAGCATCATCTTCTAAGACTTTGAATAGCTCAACTGGAATACCATCACCTCCACTAGCTTTGTTGTTAGCAATGCTTTCTAAGGCCCATTTAACTTCACATTCCAGGATGTCTGGCTCAAGGTCAGTGATTATACCGTCGTGTTTGTCAAGGACATTGAGGTCTTTCTTGTATAGTTCTTCTGTGTATTCTTGCCATCTTTTCCTAATCTCTTCTGCTTCTGTTAGGTCCCTACCGTTTTTGTCCTTTATCATGGCCAGCTTTGCATGGAACGCTCCCTTGATTTCTCCAATTTTCTTGAAGAGATCTCTAGTCCTTCCCATTCTATTGTTTTCTTCTATTACTTTGCACTGTTCATTCAGGAAGGCCTCCTTATCTCTCCTTGCTGTTCTCTGGAAATCTGCGTTCAGTTGGGTAAATCTTTCCTTTTCGCCTTTGCCTTTCGCTTTCCTTCTTTCCTCTGCTATTTGTAAAGCCTCATCAGAAAGCCACTTTGCTTTCTTACATTTCTTTTTCTTTGGGATGGTGGTGATTGCTGCCTCCTGTACAATGTCACGAACCTCCGTCCATAGTTCTTCAGGCACTCTATCTATCAAATCTAGTCCCTTAAACCTATTCTTCACCTCCACTGTATATTTCATCAGGGATGTGATCTAGGTCAAATCTGAATGGCCTAGTGGTTTTCCCAACTGTCTTCAGTTTAAGTCTGAATTTTGCAATGAGTAGCTCATGATCTGGGCCACAGTCAGCTCCATGTCTTGTTTTTACTGACTGTATAGAGCTTCTCCATCTTTGGCTGCAAGTGATATAATCAATCTGATTTCGGTGTTGCCCATCTGGTGGTGTCTATGTGTAGAGTCGCCTCTTAGGTTGTTGGAAGAGGGTGTTCGCTATGACCAGTGTGTTCTCTTGACAAAACTCTGTTAACCTTTGCCCTGCTTCATTTTGCTTTCCAAGGCCAAACTTGTCTGTTATTCCAGTTACCTTTTCACTTCCTACTTTAGCATTCCAGTCCCCTATGATGATGAGGACATCTTTTTTGGGTGTTAGTTCTAGGAGGTGTTGTAGGTCTTCATATAACCAGTCCACTTCAGCCTCTTCTGCACCAGTGGTTGGGGCATAGACTTGGATTACTATGATATTGAATGGTTTGCCTTGGATTCGAACTGAGATCATTTTGTCGCTTTTGAGACTGTATCCCATTACTGCCTTTCACACTCTCTTGTTGACTATAAAGGCCACACCATTTTTTTCTACGGGATTCTAGTCCACAGTAATAAATATAATGGTCTTCTGAGTTAAATTTGCCCATTCCTGTCCATTTTACTTCACTGATTCCCAAGATGTCTATGTTCAGTCTTGCCATCTCGTTTTTGACCACGTAAACCTTACCTTGATTCAGAGATCTTACATTCCAGGTTCCTATGCAGTATTGTTCTTTGCAGCATCAGACTTTCGTTTCACCATCAGACCCATCCACAGCTGAGCGTCCTTTTGGCTTTGTCCCAGCTGCTTCACTCTTTCTGGGGTTACTTGTACTTGCCCTCTGCTCTTCCCCAGTAGCATATTGGACACTTTCCGACCTGAGGGGCTCATCTTCTGGCGTCATATCTTTTAGCCTTTTGTTACTGTCCATGGGGTTTTCTTGGAAGGTTACCATTTCCTTCTCTAGGGGATCACACTTGGTCTGCGTTCTCTGCTGTGGCCTGTCCATCCTGGGTGGCCCTCCACGGCATAGCCCAAAGCCTCATTGAACCACACAAACCCCCTCGCCACGTCAAGGCAGTGATCCATGAGGGAGTGGGTATGGAGACCCAAGTACAAAATACAGACATTTCAGAAAGTATGAAAGGCACACACAAGTATAATTTGGGCGTCCCTTTAAAAGGAGCAGCCATCAGGGAAGGACTGTGATCTCATTTCTGAGTGTGGTTAGGCTCTAGTGAAATGTAGCACAGTTGCAGTTCATTTCTACACATGAATATAATGTGAGTTCCAGATGTCATTGGCATCAATCTGCTAATCGCCTTTCCTGTCACGTTCTTTTTGAGAAATGTTCTGTTGTGATTTTTCTTCTTCTTCTTTGTGGAATAGAAGTACAATCTCTGTGGTGTGGGGATGGTCTTTGTGCTGCTGTTTCACCATGTTCTCAGGATGACATCTGTTTTAGCACACTGTACAATGGTTCCAGTTGTTAACCTCTGCATTATTTACTGCAGTCACCATTTCCCTTTATATCATTTTGCATTGCTGCCATTTCGACTATTAGACAATATTCCTATGTGATGTCTCATGGGGGTTGGGAACCAGGCAAAGTTTGTCCTGGTGGTACAAGGAGGTTATGTATCTCCTTGACATTTGGGGAGAGGGGAAAAAAATCAGCAATGAAGCCACCAGTTGTTCATTAAAGTCATCAGTGCTCTGTTCTAATAATATTGCTGGTTGAATCCAAAACTGTCAGCAATAACTGCAGATATATACTCAAAAGAGATAAAAGTTTTGTGGAATCTATAGTCACAAAGCCCAATTGGGGGGGGGGGTCACAGCTGATGAACCAATGAAACCCTGTCATTCTCCAGTTCCCTTCCCTCTATGCCTTGCCTCTAACTGACATGCAGCGCACTTCCTGCT
>NW_015165949.1:35185-58992 GCF_001447785.1 Gekko japonicus
CCTCGTGTGCCTCCCCCCCCCCCCCCCTGTGGGTTTTGGGGGGGGGGGGGGGCTATCACGGGATCTGGGAAAAGACATCTCAAGAGTGGTACCTTCAATACATCTCTAATAATCCCCTTTTCTGCTAGCCCATTCACCAGGTTGGTGAAGTGCTGAAGGTGCCACTCTCAAGTGCCCTTCTATGCTTTCTTGCCCTGTGGAAGGGAACTCCAAACACATTTGAATGCCTTCTAAAGGCAATTAAATGTCCACTGATCTGGGGGGTTTTCTAGGAACTGATGTGCTTGAAAAGAAGGGCTAGAAACAAACTCAGAGCCTCCCCCTTTAAAGATAGGTGTTCAGATTAATTTAATTAACTTTAATTTAACTGCCCCCTTAAAAATGTAAGTGCCCCTTGAACAAAAAATCCTGCTGCGGGCCTGGCAGAAGTCCACCCCCCCTTGTTTTGACAATCATAATTGATTGGTGCCACCATGTCTGTGTGGATGCTGACAACATGCCCCACCACAAGACACTTGAACCTCTGAAAACCACATGGAGGGTCATGGGTGGGTCACTGAGGCATAGACCTTGCTCACAAACCACAACCCAGGCAATTTTAGTTGTGAATTTAGGGTTGTGGGCAGGTTCATGCCCATCCCTTGTGTGGAACTACCCTGAGTAGTTTAGAAAAAAATGAATACATGTCCTTTATAATTTCACAAGATGCTTGTGCATTTTGTATTTGGATATCTGTTCTGGAATATGAAAGGTTCTTTGCTACATCACACATTATTATTTCAGGAAGGATAATTTTCTGTGACTGAGCTAGACATGTTTATTTGCCCTTAGATTTAAAGAGGATACATATAACCCTTTTTTTAGAAGCCTGTGTATGCTCAGACACACACGAGATGCTCTTTTATTATTGTTCACGTGGAGCTATCTTTTCTATTTAATAAAGAATCCCTTGTGACAATGGAGGTCCATATGTCTAGTGGAACCCCTGTGTTCACCTAGCCACACAGTTTCCCCTGTCTCCATGGGGGAAAATGGGGAGGCACCAGTATCACATTGGTATGCAACATCACTTCCAGCGAAAAGCAGAAGTGATGTCATTATATTGGGGGTGACATTCTAGAATTCACCTAAAGCTCTATGAGTAATTTTGCTCACCAGATTAATTCTGCAATTTAGGTATTAATACACGAGAGTCTATTTTTAAAAACTCTTGTGAATTTCAGAACCCCTTTCCACATTCTTGTCATTCACAAGTCCTGTGATATATTCAGCTGGGGTCCTTTTGGAAATTGGCAGCAATGTGGTCTCCTGTTCATGCAAATGCACTCTAGTTGCTGGAGCTAGAGTGATGAGCACCCAGTATAAGAATCTCCTTCCACTCCCTTCCAGTGCGTGGAACATGGTGCGTTAACTAGTGCAACAGCTCTTGTTATAGCTGCAATCCCCTCTATGCAGGGTGGTCAGATGGTCAGATAGTCTTTATTGAGGCATTTCCTCTGAAATGTCCAGGTTCTGCTTCTGTCCAAAAAAATGGGGGGGGGGGGAATCAACTGAAGTGGCTGTGGAGATGAGACTCCAGAACATCTACCTGCTGCTGAAGTAATATTGGCTGTTTGGAGTGAATTAAAGAGAGATAGTCGGGATCTGGAAAAGTTTATTATCACCACTTAGCACCCAGAGATCAGGTGACACTGGCACTATGATGACTTGGATTTCTATTTAAGTTGTAATAACGTGTAAATTTTCAACTATGAATGTGAATTAGCATATGCAAATGTAATGCAACTTTAGTCCTTTTTTGAGGACTCTGTTTTTAGGTGGTCATCTGTAGATAGCCACCCTGCCTCTCTATAGGAATGCACCTTGTTCCCATGGGCTCTGATGATATGGAAGCTGGCATACATTGTCATGAATAAGGGAAAGACTGTTAGTAGAGTTTGCACATCATTCCAAATATTTAATGTCTTCTTGAAGAGCTCCCTTGCCTTGAAATAATAAGCTACCCTCATTTTGAATTTTAGCCCTCATTTATAGTCTGGCGAATACTGAAGTTGTGAAAATACACCATAGCATACAATTATACAAAATACAAAAGTAACACTAAGGAATTATGGATCAAAATTAATTAATTAATGAAGTAAAGAGCTAGGTCTGACATTATAGAATAGAGAGTTCTGAAAGGGAACAGTTTGGCACAGACATCTTTGAAAAGATTTTTTTAAGATTGCTTTAACTTTGTATTATATAGCTTGTAACAAAAAAAGTCACCCCTATAAAGAACCAAATAGCATAGATCAGTAAAGCAGTGTTAAGGTATAATGAAGTAAATGGAAGCAACCTTGAGATTCAGTTCACACTGCTGAAGATGAAATTCCTTTTTACATTAAGTTTATGTCTTCAGTACAGTACGAAACTGTGGTTCAGATGCTGAAGACACTTCAGCTGCAAAACTGCAGTTCCCCCTGCATAGGCCCTGAAGGACAACTTATTTAAAATGAAGGCTTTCAGCTGGATAGAAAAGAACACTGAAATCTTACTCCTATAAACTACTAGAGAGCAATTGAGCCAGCAATGTGAGATAGAGAGCATTTGCCAGCCAATTTGAAAAAAGAAGGTTTCTAGCCAGATAAAAAAGAGGACTGGTTGCTACTATCAGAAATTAATTAACTGGCTTGCTCCTAATTCAAACACTTGAAATGGAACTGGAAGATAATTTGAGGAAATTAAAAAAGAAGTTAAATTGCAACAATCTAAAGAAATTAAAAAAGACATTAAGCTGCAACTATTTGAAGGAAGCAAAAAAAGAAGTTAAGCTGTATCAAGAGGCTGACGCCTTCTAACAAAATACAATTACTCCTGAGGAAAACTGGTGAAATGAGTGTATAACCGGGTGCTCATTGAGGATGTTGGACTTTTCCTTGAACATGTTAGAAATTCCTGAGCAATATTGTAAAAGTTTTAATTGATAGACAAATTGATGTTGATAGGAATTATTAAATGTTATTGTCAATTTTATCACAGTGTTTCTTTGTTTGATATAATAACCTCCAGATGATGGCTGGAGATCTTCTGGGATTACAACTGATCTCTGGGTGACAGAGATCAGTTTGCTTGGAGAAAATGGCCACTTTGGTGGGTAGACACTATGGTATTAAATCCCATTGAAGTCCCTCCCCTCCCCAACCCCCCTTCTTCTCAGGTTCCACCCCAAAATCTCCATGTATTTCTCAACCCGGAACTAGCTTACCAGTATTTCATGGCCTGCACCTTTGACAATCTAGTCGAACCCATATCTTTGCTACCACTTTACAATGCTGGCTGTGAAAGATATTGGGTCACACCTGATTGCTCCTCTGCTTTACTTTCCAGCTTGAAATTGGAATGACAGAATTGCAGTTTTCTACAGCAGAATGATCTTCCTATATATGTTGTCAAACTTTGCCACATTTGAATCTGTGGTTGGGCAAGGTAAAGTCATACTAGAATGCTCTGAAGACTTCCTGGAATCAGTCACATAACTGTTTCATTCTAGATGCTTTTTAAACACAACAGGCCTCATGCTACAGCATCCTCCTCTGCCACCATGGTGTGAATATACTACATAGCTTTAGGAGGCATCTGCAAAACTGTACTGAAAAACCTCTAGAATCCCCAGAACATGCTACATCTGAAGGAGACATTAGAGCTTTCAGAATCCACAATGAATTTCAAAAGAGGGGCATATGGTTTCCTGGACATTCACATTTTTAAAAAGTGGGTCCATCAGATCTTTTCTGGTATGGAACAAGATAGTTCTGCCAACCTGCAGCAAACACTGTATCAGCTTCTTATGGATGCTTGTAGATCATCATATGCCACAGAAAGACAATAAAATGAGTTGTTTAGAAAACTACCCAAAAGTTAAACGTGTGAGTTCTGCCTACAGAAAGGCCAGGTCACAATTATTCTGACATGTAGAGCAATTACTTCTCAGCTCAAAATATTAGGGAACCCTGGAATATATCAAAATGAAGTGCTGCTATATGGGTTCACATTTTGTCATCTTCTGGATCCTGTGAAGCAATCCTTTGTTTCCAGAATGCATAGGGTCCAGTAAGGATAATGAAAGGACACCAGTCCTCAGATAAGAACTTTGTTCTCATTCTTGTTCAGCAGCCTGAAATTGTAACTGCAACTTCCTTCACCCTCCCTCAAACACCCCATCTGAGACTCAGATGTGCTCCAAGGGGGTGCTCAAAGAGCAGAAGGAAATGGATAGAAAGTTGTGTTTTGGTATATATGAGCTATACAGGGTTGTACAAAACTTCTCTGGCTGGGAGTACTGAGGAGCATAGAACTTCTCAGGAAACCAATGCAGAGCCATGGAACTCTGCCCTTCTCCACAGGCATTGGCTTCAGTTGAGCACCACAATTCACATTTCATGCTTCTGTAGCATAGGGAATACCATTGACAAAATATCTTAAATTGCTTTTTTAAATACTATGATGGCAAAGTTACACAGACACACAAACTGACTATTGGCGAGCCGATTTATACTAAATTAAAACTTTATTGACTAAAGTTTGTTCTCCAGAAAAAAAGTGATTTGATGGACTATGGCGGCATACATGCAATCAATGAGCTTGACAATAGTTTTAACATGGAATGTCAAATGACTTAGTATAGCATATCATAAGATCCCTAAGTCTGTGCTGCTGCAAAATGAAACCAGGCTGTGCTCCTGGTTGAATTGTGTTGAAGTAAAAGGCACTGTGTTTGAAAACAAATATATTTCAAATAAATTAGAATTGTACTCTTTCAGCCTCACTTGCACTCCCCAAAATTTATGTGCAAATATCAAAACTGTCACTGAGAAGGAATGAAATATCAAAGCTGAATTAGACCATCATGTTACAGTTGAGTTGATCTGTATGTGAACCACACTCAAGAAGTGCTTGCTACTGTAAAACTGACATAGACATGTATTATTAGTACAGCTCAAAGCAGTTGTTCTAGGGTCCTATTCACACAATCGTCTGAGGCTGCAGTTTTCAAGTGCTTTTTTTGCTCAGTCCTTGATGTAAAATCCATGATGATCTTTTCATACCCTTGAATGATCATGTGATAACTGCAATTATTACAGGATAAATGTGGTTGTGTAAATTGTCCCCAAGTCTCTCACATTATTGGCAGGCTAACACCCCCCTACCACCACCACAGTACTACCATTTATGTTATTCAAGCATAAGTCATAAGTCATTACAAGTCAGAGAAATGGACTAGGTAGCCTAGTAGACACTTTCCTTCTTAATTTAATCAAGCAACACTAGGCATTTTTTGGAACTGATAGGGAAATTTTTCAAAAATTGCAGGATCTTATCATTGTACTTACATTTAGAAATTTATAGCATCTGCTACAGACTATACAAAATATTGTTTCAATTGTTAAAAATGGGTAAAAGATATATTTATTGGAATCATTTAATGTAAACATCATAGTGACACATGAATGTGTATTTGTGTGTATAGTCATGTGAGAGTGAACCATTCACTAATATCTTCTCAACTCCATGTATACCTGTCCTTTGACGAAACACACAAGTCCATACACTTGGCCTAGTCTAGTAATGTGCCATGGATGCAGGTGTCTAAATTTATGTAGAAAGCTCATTGTACGTAGTGGGTGCTTCATACTCTTGAAGATGTGGAGGTGTACATATTTCAAAGTACTGAAGTAAATGATACGGTTCTTATGGACAGAGCTCTGTGCATGCATCCCAATGCACAAGAGACTCTGATGGGAGTAATTTCCAGCAAATTAATCATCCTGGACTGTACCCAGTGACTATAACTCTAATCACAGTGTTCAAATGCCACTAATAATAGTGGGACTTAACTGTGGACAGATATGCAGTCTATGTAGGTGATGATATTAAATAAAAATGGCTTGATTATCCAGCTTCACACCATACCTGACAAACTGTTTCCTAGCAATTGGCAAGTGCTGTATGTGATCAGCAGGACACTGAGGTGGTAAAACAATGGCACAGGAACAAGAACTCTGTTCTACACCCTGAATTAGATCTGTTTGAATCATAAGGCAAACATGGCCAAAGTATGCCTTGTCTGAAATGTAGCTGACTGATTTCAAGGAAACAGATTATACTTGCATAATTGTATAGTCACTGACAAGGCCATACCAGGAAGTTTTCCTTCAAAGTGCAAAATTTAACAATGGAATGTTCTAACAGGAAAATCATCAGAATCTGATGTAAGACTGTCAGTTTTTAGTAAAAGAATACCATCTCCATTTCATCTTGGAAAAAAAATCAATTTAACTTTTGTTTTTAGTATAACAAAAACAAAACTCTTTAGAAAAATCAGCATATTATAAACACACACACTCCCACTCATTTATAGTCTTTCTAAAGCAAATAACAAACCCCAATCCCCCTAATGTAGTGTTGACTAAGTTTTTTTTAAAAAAAATTAGCATTTAAACATTTTTAAATCATCTACTTTAAATACCAACATGTGCTGTACTTCCCCACACCACCCCAGCTTCCCACTTTAAAAAAATTCCCCAAGTTTTTTATGTTTGTTAAAATCTCCTGACTGAGACTATTAAGTACCACCTCCAATGGAACCGCATGGAAATCATATGTGCATCTTCTAATGCATTTCATAGCATAGTTGTGATAAGTACTGTGGCTACAAAGGGTTAGATTTCCAGATCATCAGGTCGAGGTCTGCTGCTGGCTCGACTACTGGCTCTGCTTGGTGGCCTTTGGTCCACAACAGTGAGATGTTGTAGCTCGTGCCCAGAATCCATTTTCTTACTGTTCTGGGGGTCATCAGCAAACTCAAATGGCTGGGCATGCGAGTTGGAGATGGTGCTCCCAGCCTGTCCAATCCTGTTCTGCTCAGCACTGTAATTTGCCCAGTTTTGTTCACTGGCTTGTTTATTGTAGTTACGACAAGAGGAGGAATTGTTCCTGTCTCCAGTGACAAGTTTGTATCCTGGTGGAGACATGGGTGACAAAGGGGCAGTTGGAGAGGAACAACCATTGAAATATGCATATTTGGGGGATCCACATTCCTTGGAGGGACTCAAGCCGCTGTTAGGAGAGAAAGGATCATTTTTTGTCTTCATGCCATCCTTAACGCTCTTGAAAGTGACGTAAAAAATTTCAATGATGTTCAAGGAGAGAGAGACTAAAGACACCACCAGCATGAAGATAATGAAGATGGTTTTTTCTGTGGGACGGGACAGGAAGCAATCCACCTTGTGTGGGCATGGCACTCGTTCGCAAGTATAAATGGCTTGCAGGGTGAATCCATAAACGTACCACTGTATGAGCAGGAAAGCCACCTCAAAGATAGATTTGAAGATGATGCTGATGATGTAGGTGCGGAGCAGTCCTCCACGCATTTTGACCTTGCCGTGTTCTTCAATCCCATACTTGAATTTCTTAATTTCTATTTGTTTGAGGTGCATATCTACATTCACACCCTCATTTTGGACAAGCTTGAGCTCTTCTTCTTTCCTGTTAAGTTTTTCTTCTTTCCGCATCACATAGAAGACATGTGCCAAGTACAGGAGGGTTGGCACAGACACAAAAATGAATTGCAGGACCCAGAACCGCACGTGAGAGATTGGGAAGGATTTGTCATAGCAAACGTTCTCACAACCAGGTTGTTGGGTATTGCATCGAAACGCTGATTGCTCATCTCCCCAGGCAGACTCCACTGCTGTCCCTAGTAGCAAGATTCTGAAAATGAAAAGGACAGAAAGCCACACCTTCCCTCCTGCTGTAGAATAGGCTTGGACTTTGTCAAGAAGCCTTCCTAAAGCACTCCAGTCACCCATCTTCACTGGCTGCTACCTACAAACATACAAGAAAAACAGATGAAGCAATAGTGACTGCCAGCACAATGGTGTTCCAAGGAAATAATGAATTATCACACTTAACACATGAACTGCAAGATATGATGACATTTACTTGCATTAACTGTTTCTAGGTTAAAAAAAAAATCTACCATATTTATCAATAGGACTCCAGCCTGTCATTCCTTGGTTTTGTTAAAATATGAGTATTGGGGACTGAGACTCTTCTTATTGGGCAGTCTCACAATTGATTTTGGATTAGTAGCCTACATAATTCTTGTCTAACATATTATGAATTGAGATAACTAGATATTAAAGTGGGCGGAGAATATTATGACTTTTGTAGTTGCTACATGGTTAAATCCTTGTGAAAACAAATTGTTTGAAGTGCAATAAATTTCACAGCCAGAATACTTGTAGCAAGCAAACTTTCTGCAGCTTCCAAAATACAGAGACATCAAAATCAAAGTCTGTTAGACTATTTCTACTGGAATTCCACAGGGCCTGTAAGATGGAGCTCTTTTGGTTTCACCAGGCTTTTGGTCCCCCCTCCATCAGTGGCCTGGATTTTAATAGCTATCTGGGAACCCACACTCTTGTCCCATTTTCATTGCTGAAACATCTAAGTAGATTTTACATGGTATTTTATAATCGTGTGTTGTTTTAATCTGTTGTTTTAAAGTGGTTTTAGTTGTATTGTATATTGTATTGATATTGTTGGAACCCACCCTGAGCCTGTTTGCCGGGAGGGTGAGATACAAGTCCAATAAAATAAATAAATAAAATCACTATTTGAAGCATGAACCCTCACACTTAGGGACCTCTAGATCTTTGCAGAACTTCCAATCTGAGTGTATACATATCTGGGAGATTTTGCTTTTTTTATTTTTTAAAACACACCAGGGGTCGTTTCGTAGAAAAAGAGCTAGGGGAACTCATTAGCATAACTCATTAGCATATGCCACACCCCCTGACATCAGGGGCCCAGCGGTGGACCTGCAAGGCCGGCGGGAGTGAGAGGAAGCCCCGCCAAGGAAGAGGAAGCAACTTACCCTCCCTCTTCTCCTGCCTCCTCCTGGCTGAATGAGGGCCAGAAGCGGGGCGACTGGAATCAGGGGGCGGGGCTTTGTCGAGTGCCCCGCCCCCTCGCACCTCACCCGGGGGAACTGCGTTCCCCCACGATCCCCCCCGAAATGACCTCTGAAACACACACATACACACTCTGAATGTTGTTAGTTTTAGATTACTTTAAAATTCTCCTGTGGCTATTTTAATATCGATAAAATGAAACTGTCAAGATTATCAATTTATCAAAAATTGGAGAAAACCTCAGGAACAAATATTCCAGACTTCAAAAAAAAAACCTTCTGGGGGAAGAAAGGAAGGGAGGCTACTAAACTATAGTCCAGTTAAACATGAGTGTTAAGTATCACTATGAAAACCTGAGGAATCTGAATGGTAACATTTCAATGAAGAAAGATCTTAGGATAGTTGCTTCCAGAAAACAAATCTAGGTTAACCATTAGAAAGGGTTTAGCATACATATCAATCATTGGCTTTTCTGTACTAAACAATAGCCAAATGAATCTGTCTTTTAGATCTATAAAATCACATTTTAGCTGTACATTCAAATATTATCTTACCCTTCCCCCCAAAAGATTTCTTTTTACCAGTCCTATGGTAGGCTAGTATTATTCTCAAACTGAGATTGAAAATAAGAGACAGTAAATTGCAGAAAGCTGAATAGAGATTCAAACCCAGTCTTTCTAGGTCTCAACTAATATTCCAGATGGTAGAGAACATTAGGTTTCATACTGTCATTTATTTATTGAAACATTTATCACCTGCCTTTTCTCATGGTTCAAGGTGGCTTCTAATAACAGATTAAAAACATTTTCAGTTAAAGCCAAAATAAAATAGCCAATGCTAAATCTCTCCCCACCCACCTCTTCCTTAAAGATGCCTACCATTCAAACCTCTTCTAAAGTCCTAGCAAGCCAATACCTTGTAGCACCTCCTGAAGATCCCTAAGAAGGGGGCTCCCCTCTTCAGGGAGCTCATTCCATAGAGCAGGAGTCATTATTAAGAAGGCCCATGCCCTGATTGATGCCAGACGGACCACCCGAAATGGTGGGATAGTCAAGAGATGGTTGCTAAAAGACCATAGTTGGTACACAAGGGCATATGGAAGGAGATGATCCTTTGAATATTTGGATCCCAGATCATGGCAGGTAAACAGCACCTTGAAGTGAATTGCAAAACAGATTGGCAATGGCAGCCAATGTAGCTGTTTCAAAATGGGCAACATATGTTCCCAGTGACTAGCTGTTGATAATAGTCAGGCTGCCATATTCTGGACTAGTTGTAGTTTCCAGGTTGTCTTGAAGGGCAGCCACATGTAGTGCCTATTGCAATAATTCAGCCATGAGGTTACAGAAGCATGGATCAGTGTGGCCAGATTGTCTGAGTCTAGGCAACAAAACAGCTGGCGAACTAGATGCAGAAGGCATGCCTGGTAGGATTGCCAGCCTCCAGGTAGAACCTGGGGTTCTCCTGGAGTTAGCCCTTACTTCCAGACTACAGTTCCTCAGGATGAAAGAACAGTTCCTCTGGATGAAAAGACAACAGAGGAGAGATTCTGTGGTATATTATAGACTCTATGAAAAACTGAAGGACTAGAGTGACATTGCGTCCCTGCTGAGCTTCCTCCTTTCCCCAAACACCATCTTCCCAAGGCACCACCCAAACCTCCAGGAATTTCCCCAAACCAGAGTTGATTACTCTAGTGCCTGGCCACCATGTCAACCTGCTTTTCAAACAGCAAGGCAGGGTCCATGAGCACCCCCAAGCTCTTCATCTGTTCTGAGCGAGTAAAAAAGTACCAGTAAAATAGTGGCAGTCCTTGTATTCTTGAAGATACTCTTACTGTCACTTAGGTGTTAGAATGAAAAGTTAGCTACATTTGTCTAGAAACCTGTCATATGAAGCTGCATGCTCTGTGCCCAGGCAGGATTCTTTTTAAGTCTTGCTGCCTGAGATCCCAAGGATGGGACCTGGGACCTACTTCATAGGGTTGCCAAACCCAGGTTGTGAAATTTCTGAAGATTTGGGGACAGTGCCTGGGAAGAATGGGTTGTAATGTGTCCACCCTCCAAAGCAACTGTTTTATCTAAGGGGACTGATCTCTGTCATCTGGAGATCACTTATAATTCTGGGAGATCTCCAGATCCCACCTGGAGATTGGCAACACTACTTCTTGTAATGCACATGTTCTTCTACAGAGCTATGGTGTCAAAGTATGACTGTGAGAATGCCACTTTTAGATCATGGAGTCTGATGAAGACCTTGGCTCCAGCTCAGAGACCCTCCCATATAGCATTGTGCTATGTGCATATAGTGAACTTTGATGATCTCCCTGCCCAAACAGATAGTTGCTGCAGGTTTTTTGGCTTTGAAAGTATTGAGTGCTTGTGCCTAATATCAGAATCTTCACTATCCAAAGAAATGTTTGGAGACAATAGATTGTAGCCTGGGGTGCTATATTCTCCCCACCACCACATACCATTTCGTTCCTGTAGACTAACATCTGCCCTGACCTGGATGGCCCAGGCTAGCATGACCTTATCAAATATCATAAGCTAAACAGGGTTAGCCCTGGTTAGTACTTGGATGGGAGAACACCAAGAAAGACCAAGGTTGCTATGCGCAGGCAGGCAATGGCAAACCACCTCTCTTTGTCTCTTGCCTTGAATACCTTACAGGGTCACCATAAGTCATCTGCAACTTGACGACACTTTCCACTACTAGGGTTGCATCCCAAAGGACAATTTGTGTGTTGAAGTTTCCATAGGTGGATTGCCATTGCTAGACAAAACCATATGTGAATACCAAGTAGATTTTAAAGCCACAAGGAATAAAATAGGAAGTCATGGAAGTTTTCTTTGAAAAGCTACCTTTCTCTGTGCCCTATTGGGGTGGGGGGGGGGAGCCTTTCCTCTCAAATAATAGCTTCTTGATTTCATTAACTGCTTTGCTGATGATTTTAAAATGTGCCATTATCAAAATTCCCTTCAGGCTCAGCGTATTTCTTTACAGTATAATGTTATTTCAGATTGAAAGTATGATTGAAAACAAAGGAAGTATTATTCCTGAGGAGTTTTAGATTATTTGCTTTTAATTACATTCCACTCTGTTCCATTAATATAAGGAGATATACACCAAGCCTTATCTGTTTAATTCCACGTCAGCAATATTTCTTTTCAATTTAGCATCAATTTTTAAATTTGTTTTAACAGGCAAAATTCATTATTTCCTGGCTATATTTATTTCAGGAGGAAGCATTCCTTGCTTGAATTATTCATACAGTTCTAAGAAACAAATATATTTTTAAAAAATCACTCACAAAGCATTCTTAGCTCTATCAGCACACAGTAGACAACTGTTAAAGAAATACAGTTTTAATGAGAACAGACTAGAGATACTGTTTGTTTCAATGGTCAGTATGGGTTTATTTGAATGACAATATTTTATGGCATCAGGGAAATAAACTAATATATTTATCTTAAATACATTTAGAGAAAAGTTGACGTTTTAGCACCTTTTTTACTAGATTTTAAAAGTTTCAGTGCTACTTCTCAGTTTGCTTTGGGGGAAGCATAATAGACAGGGACTCAACTATTTATTTTATACAGATTAAAAAACTCTATAGTATCCTAATTTGCCCAGACCTCCAATATTTAATTTAAAAATATTCTGATTTATTTTGCCCTATGATTTATTATGTATATGTTACAGAAGGTGCTATGCTGACACAAGTGCTAAACATGTCCACCTGGAAATAGTTCTCTTAATTTTAAGGAATCTCTGAATAAGTATGCTTAAATGACTGGAAATGAGACTGAAGATTTAAATATACTTGTTAGAATGCTTAAATCATGGAAATTAAAGTGACTTAGGAATGACTCATACATGTATACTCATGACTGGACATCTCATCACCACTCAGTACTCAGTGACTTAGAGCGGAATGTAATTTTGTGTGTGTGTGTGTTCAAAATCATGTCAAGTGATCTGAAAACATTTGATGACATTTGACATTTGATCTGTGGCAGCTGTTTCACTCATGCAAGTAATAACCTAATCCAGTCTCGAATGAAGAAAATACACATGTTAATTCCAGATAACTGTATGTAAATTATGTCCCTCAGCTAGAGTAAAATTTCATAACCATATAATGCTGGGTATCTGGACAAAGATTATGCTATTTAAAGTCTGTGTGGTTCATGTTCCCCCATAATTATTTTTGTTAACCTTGGAAACATTTTCTATTAGAGAACTATTATAAGTACAGCTGGTAGACGATCAATGTAACAAGACAGAAAACTCAAGTGGCAATCCTTATGACTGCTTGGTTAGGAGTACAGCTGAAATTCTGTGCCTGTTTACCAAGAAGTAAGCTCCACAGAATATAGTAAGATTTACTTTAGGGTAAAAACACATAAATTTGTGCTGTACAACTTGTTTCAACAAGATGCTTGACTGCTTTGCTTCTTAAGCCATGAATGTAAAAGGAGTTCAGTAGTTTTGAATGGATTTAATTGATGTGAATGACATGATGCTTATAGATTTGGAAACTCAAAATTGCAGGGAACATTCTTGCCATGATGTGATAGTTGTGTTTTCAGAAAATTAATCTGAAAGAATATAATGCCTGGGGTGATTTCTGCATATGTCTTCTTCTACCAAATACAGTGTCATGGAATAATATGAATCTCTGTTTTCATTTTTATATTTCCTCTGTAGAACATTTAATGTTAAAAAAAATACTCTGATCCCCAACATTTAGGCTGACAAATGTAACTATGCATCTATGATGCTTATATATATTTTACCATGGTAATGGCACAAAGTCATGTCATTACGTTGGTGTCACAGCTGGCACATCCTAGCCCATCCACTTAGGTGTGGTCCAAGGAAGCCTTCAACAATTTCCCCATTTATCCTCTATGTGAAAATTCCCTCAGAACTGAGTAGGGTTGCCAGGTCCACCCTGGCCACGGGCAGGGGGGAGGGTTGTCAGATTCAGGTTGGGAAATGTCTACGTTTCAGAGACCCATTTGTTTAAAAAAAATTATTGGAACCACTATCACAGCAATGTAGGAGATACAGTGGTAGAATTCTGTTTTTTCTGTTTGTGTTTGTCGTATTCTGTCTAGTGGGCAAAGAAGATTTTGCATGGGTTTCTACAGAAGTTCTCTTTGTCTGACAAAAGGAGCTTTGACTCTCAAAAGCTTATACCCTGAAAATCTTGTTGGTTTTTAAGGTTTCTGGACTCAAATGTATTCTACTGCAGACCAACACGGCTAGCCTCTCAAACTACAGGAATTCCCTGTGCTTCAGGTTCAGTGCTCTGGTTTGTACAAAAATGACTGGAAGAATGGTCTATGGAAAATGCAAAGTCCTTTTCCTTTCTGAGACAAACCTTGTCTCACTTTGACAAGCCAAGTGCAAACACTGCTAACACTGGACTGTTCCCCAAGATATGAGGAGTGGCTGCCAGGGTTAGGGATGCCAACCTTCAGGCGGGACCTGGGGATCCCCTGGGATTATAGCTCATCTCCAGACTACAAAGATCAGTTCCCTGGAAAACTGGAATATTTGGCATTGTGCCCCACTGAGTTCCCTGTCTTCCCCAGGCTCCACTTCCAAAACTCCAGGAGTTTCCTGACCTGGAGCTGGAAACTCTATACCTGCTGGTCGACAGGGGGACCTGGCAACCCCAGGGTACCAGTTTAGACTGTTTCAGATGTGATGATTCCATGCTGAATGTTTAGTCAGTTCTTCACTAAGCTGACAATAATAGTTAACACATCTAGAAAGTGGGCAAAGCAAAGTTACATAGGCTACAGCAGAACATATAGCTTGTATAATGTTCTTGTGTATCTTCCTCCTTCAAAGGCATGTATGCTAGCTACTTTAACAGCCGAATACAGAAGGGACTATGCATTCAAGCAGATTGGGTGGGTTTGTTATGTTTGAATTCTGAAGCACCCTGTATAAATGATATTTTGGGATCAGGTATGATAAAAACAATGGATTTCATCTGCTAATGGAGCTGTTCTTCACAGTGTTTCTTGATAAAAAGAGAGCCTGTCAACAAACAGGGGGGATAGGAACAACAGTGTTATTTTATTAGCATTTTTAGATGACCAGATGCAAGAAAAAAAATGACATGCAAGTCACACCTGAAGAAATGGAGCACTTTAAAAAGAAAGCTGTGCTGTATACTGTGGGGTTCATGTTTTTCAGGCAGCCCCACTGCCCCAGTGTGTCTATGGTAACAGAGTGCCATGTCAGAAATTTATAGGTAAGCATTTACCATAGACTCCTATGGGAATGTATTGTGGAGTTAGATATGCCTATTGCAATTAGGCAAAGACATTTACCTAAGTCTTGGGTTCACATAGAATCCTGAATGAAAAGCCTGTTAAACCAAGGCTTCCAAAAAGCTTCCTGTCAGAATCTGAGCAATATTCAAGCATGTGTTACTTTGGACATTTTCCAGGGAATAAAAAATACATAATATATATAGCAGGTAAGAAGAGGAATAAGTAGGTGATTTAGGACTGTGGACAAATGTGGATGTGAAGCAAAAGCTCTCATGAGAAGAAATCTAAAGTTTCTTGAGAAAACTAGCAGGGAATTTCAGATGCAAGCAAGAAGGGCTATCTTAAATATTCTGTTACCTGGATTACAAAAAAGAATCCAGTATTGCTTTTCAACCGTTATGATCTTCCACAAACTTTTACTTCTGTTTGGCCAAGCTGTGAATTCACTGTCAATGAGAGTAGTGGAGAACCAAAGGGCTAAAGGGGCTGAAAGTGAAGCTCTGAATCAGTGTGTGGGGAAGTGGGGAGGGTAAACTGTTTCTCTATCTAGCCCCTAAAGTATGTCTCTCATAGTTGAGGTCAGACTAATTTTACTTTACAGACTTTTACAAAAAGGTAAGATTGACAGAGTCCTGTGACACCTTAAAGACTAATGCATAAGCATACAGCTTGTCATAAGCAAAGATAATCAGACACTAAGAAAAGCAGGATAAACTACTCCAATTGGAACCTGTAGTCAAGTTAATATCGAAGCCAATGAATAGTACTTAAAATGCCTACACAGAACGTAGCAGAAAGGCTAGTTTAAACATGCTTCAGAGGGCCAATATTATTTGTTCAGTCAGGAGTGCTACTCAGCAACAAGCAGATATCATGTATCCAAGGGCTTTTCTACTCAACCCCAACAAGCATTTGGGTGTAAGACCAAGCACAGCTCACTTTTCAAGACAGGTAAGGGAATTATTGTCTGCTGGATAGATCACTGCATTTTGAGTTGTGTGACATATAGCGTGATCCCATGCATATTCAATCAGAAGCGATTTTATATAAAGCATTGAGCTTTGTGGGACTTACTTCAACTGCAGTTCTTAGATTCACTTAGTATGAAGTATTACACTGATCACTGTAAAAAGAACTTGTTGATTAAACATTCTTTAGATGCAACTGAGGTGGCTCCAAACCTCATTTCCTTGCATAAGTTAAGTCTCACTTGCCAGTCCAAAAAAGAGAATATGAACCCTACAGTTTTTCAGGATGGTGAATGAGATACAAATGGTAAAGTATTTTTGCATGTGGGAGTGCTGCAAAACTTAATAATGTTTGTTCTATATGCTCCCCCCCCATTGGTATGATGTACACTTATTTTTGGTGTAGATCAATTCCACTGTATTTCCCCCCCTTTCCTCATTTGAACTCTGCCTGTTCACTCTTCTCCTATTAGTATTCTAGATAGGTATCATGGGTCAGTGCCAGTGTTTAACTCTGAAGGGTTCTTTTTTCCAGCAAATACTGCAGTAAACATTTCAAAGTGTGGAGGCTTCTGAAGTCCAGATGTTAATATGGCTGAAAAAAGGACCAGGGCAAGGCATTCCCTCCCCCCTCCCCAGATGCAAACACATGCTGAAATCAGAGAGATGTGTTCTTCCACTGGCTGACCTTGTTGGCTATATTATACAGAGCTCTCTATGAACATTCTTCTCTTTCTAAAACTTGGTGCTTTAGACCTTAGGACTAGCCAAGCACACTAGGACAGAACCTGGATGAAAGGTGTGAAACTGGGCTTGGAATATTAAGGTTGCCCAATAAAAAGCAGGTGGGTATTTCCCTCCCCCCAAAAAGAATTCCCACTGAATCCTCCTGCATTCCTCCCCCCAGCACCCAGTTTCTGGAATCCTAGTCAACACTAGCTATAGGAAATCAATGAAGGAATCTGAGAGACTTTCCTGTGCTTTCAGAAGAAAACCAGCTTTCCAGACCTAAACTGTGTTTTTTGAATCAGACTGAAGTAACTGGATATTGACACAGACAGGAACTGAAAGTCAGACAAACTCAGTCAACACGCAACTCAAAGTTTTCACAGGCATTGTAAGCATGATGAAAAGCATCAGATTCTTTCATGTTGCACAAGCAACATCTGGGGTTGCTAATTCAGGGTAAGTACACATAGAAAGGCTTACAAATTACCAACAAAGGCCTGGACCAATGCTCTCTCTAAGCTGTGGAGTCTTGTGAGCAGAAATTCTACTTTGTGAGCTACTGGCATTAAAGTTGTGAGCAAGCAATTTGGCTACTGCATAAATTAGTTTGCTCTGGAGCCATCCTTCCTGAGCTAAGACAAAAATGTGTGACCCCAAGGCTAAGAAACTGTGAGCTAGCTCACACTAACTCAGCTTAGAGGAAACATTGGCCTGGACCTGTTATCAAAAAAGGAGGAAAAAGTTCAGAAAGGCCACGTGAAAGTCACTTGATTAGGAGCAATTGCAGCAGAAGCAGCATCTGAACAAAGCAACCAATTAAAGACTTTGCTTTGTAAGAACTATTAAACACCAGTCAGGATTTCTATATGAAAGCAAAATGCGTGTATGTGTTCATGGTAGAGGTTGTTATGAACTTCTTTGATCTTTTTCAGAGTGAGAGTTTCCAGTGTACTGTTGCAGTGTGCCTTGGTTAGCTTTTCCTAAAGCGGAACATTTCTTTTCTATGGAAAAATAATTCTATTGTTATTTTTTTAAAGCAATTAAACAAGCTTGCTTGGCATATTAAAAAAAACCCAGTAAATGATATTTTACATAGTGGAAGCTAAGCAACTCAAGCAGCTGAAAACTGAAATTTCCTGATAACCTTTAAATTGTACAAGAAGCAAATCAGACATCCACAAGAACAATATACTAGTGACTGGAAAACTTAAAATGTACTCTTAGTGTTCAAGTTAGAGGTAACTGCAATTTTCTGAAAAGATTTACTTGGAATTAATTCAGAAGTGGGGGAAAAAAATCCATTCTTACCTTAATAGTCAGCAGTGAAGAAAGTAAAACAAGTGCTTCTGTTCCTCAGGGGGTTAAAACTCAAATGCAAGAACTACTTCAGGCACTCAGACCTGCCTATTTAAACTTTAAAAGTCTCCTGCTCTTTTGTTTTCGTGTGTCTTTCCTTCCTCCTTTCCTGAAAGAAAAGTGCTGAGAACTTGTTAAAAAAAAGACACCCTCTTTTTTTCTAACTTGAAGCGATGTGAGAGCTTTTAAAAAGTTTTCAAGCCACTCACTGTGAGGGAGGAGGGGAGAAGGAGGAGTGAGAGGAGGGGCTGCCAAGGAGTGGGGAGGAGGGAAGACAGAGGATACCGAAGAAGCAGACGGTATGGAAAAAGGAGAAAGGCAGAGCGAGTACTGAGACTCAAAGTGGTTGATGTAAGCACATAACTTTCAAAAAGCTGGGGGTTACATGAAAGAATCCTGAATGGGAATTTTCCCAAAGACGTCTTGCCGTAGGAAAGTGACACATTCATTTACTGTGGTTTGTCAGTCTCATTAAGTTACCATGGGCTGGTGATGAGCCGATGTTGATTTAACCAGATGCTGGCTGCAAAAGTTTATACCAAAGAGCCATCTGGGGATCCTCACCAGAAGCAGTGCCCCCAGACACTGGGTCTCTGTATGGTTTAAGGTGTTTCACTCTGAAGAGGGGACAAAAGTTTGCAGTCAGACGCAGCAAGGTACAAAACTATGTGGAAGGAAACATTCCTCACGTGTGTAGGTGGAGATAATAGATTTTGAGCCTTCCTTGTCTGTTATTTTGTGCGGTCATACACATCTGCTAGGTTTCACCGTGAACTTTGCACAATTGCACAATTCTCGTTACATTTTCAAAGTGGCTTTTCTAAATCTTCTGGGGGCAGCAAACAAACAAACTTGCTTTGCAGCCAGTGAGAAAACAAACACCCGCCTTCCTTTTGGAAGTCACTTTGGGATGGGATAGCCAACTGCTGTTATAAACACAAGGTTTCTCACGTAATTCAGCAGCAGTTTTAAGTGTGAGCAGCCTCATCGGAAGTACTGAAAGTCTTGTGAGCTAATACTAAGCACACCTAACATGTTGAAAGGTACAGGACAGGGTGGACAGTCCTCAAGAGGAAAATATATCTTATATGTAAGGGGAACCTATTTCCTTGTTCTGCAATCAGCAAATTGGTGAATTTAAAAATTGCCTCTTCATCTTATGGTCTGCTTTCAAAATTGATGCTGACAGGTTTATAAATGAATACTTTAGAAAATAGATCCAATTGGACTCTAAATTTGTTGTACTTTAGGAAATGATGGTTATAGGCCTCAAATACACCTTAGTTTCTGCTTCCTTAACCACTTATTGGTCATTTGGTCTTTTCTCATTCACATCACTCAAAGTGCATTTTCTGCCATTGTCACTGCAGCTTATGAGAGGGATATATTGCATCAGTCTAACAATGAAGAATGGCAAGTGCAAGTATTGCATTCCTGTTATAGCAAGAAGAAAGCATCCCATTCCCTTGCAGAGTGACTTCTGCCACAGCTGACATTGAAACAAATATTCAAAGTCTGGCAACACTGAAATGCAAAATTAGAATTTGAGCTCTGGGTACAAAACTTTACCTTACATTTTGAAATTCAGGTGTCTTGCTGGCAACTGTTAATTGTTTTAATTTTTAAAGTGGTTAAAATGAAATTGTGTAAGATATCAAGTGTTATATACCATCAAATATTACATACTATTCCTTGTTCTCTGTTAAATACTAGATATTACTTCACAGCAGCTGTCAAACTGTCAGGCACTAAAGCTATTAAATGTAGTCAAACACAAAACATTAAGTGAAAATCCAAAGAAAATATTCCCTATCAAGATTTGCAAAGGAGAATTCTGGGAAGATTTACGGATGCAAATTGATTTAAGCTCTAATGGCAGCAATTAGGGTTGTGTGTGTGTGCGTGCGTGTTTGTGTGAAGGGTCTGCAGGAACACCAATGTTGCATTCCACCTCAGAACAAAACACAAAGCAGATCTTTCTTATTTCTGAGGGTTAGAAAACACAAACATTCTACTTGTTCTGTACAGAACCTGAGCCAATCCCTTGTAAATCTTTATAGAATAATTCCTTCTTAGAAACCCATTCAGAAAAACCTGTGGCAGTGCCAAACTACCTGTTACACTGTAGATACTCAGTTGTCCCCTTGCCAGCCACTTATTTTGGATTTAAATGTGAGGCTGGCAAGGTTCCTCATGTGACCCCAAGCCCAGTAGTCCCATTTCAGTCCATGCAAAAGAGCTTCACATGCTTAGTTCTGTAGCTAGGGATCTGTAACCCTTGTAAGTATCATGCTGGTATGCTAACTAAGCTCATATAATTACTTTGCACTGGTTGAGCATCATTCAGATTAAATGCTGAGCCCTCGCAGTGCAACACGGGTAGTTTGAGCCATAGTCAGAGGCCCTGGTATGGCTTGTGTGTTATGTGTGAAGTGCTGTCAAGTTGCAGCCGCTTTATGGCACCCCCATAGGGTTTTCAAGGCAAGTGATTAAGCAGAGGTGGTTTACCATTGCCTGCCTCTGCATTTGTTCTTGTTGTTGTTCAGTTGCACAGTCAAGTCTGACTCTTTGCAGCTCCATGGACCACATCACGCCAGGCCCTGCTGTCTTCCGTTGTGCTCCGGAGTTTGCTTAATTTCATGTTAGATGCATCGATAACACTGTCTAACCATCTCATCCTTTGCCATCCCCTTCTTCTTTTTCTTTCTATCTTTCCCAGCATCAGGGTCTTCTCCAGTGAGGGCTCCCTTCTCATTTGGTGGCCAAAGTATTTGAGCTTCAGCTTAGGTATCTGGCCTTCCAGGGAACAGTCAGGATTAATTTCTTTTAGGATTGACTGATTTGATCTCTTTGCAGTCCAAGGGACTCTCAAGAGGAACACCTCCAGCACCATAATTCAATAGAATCCTCTGCATAGTGACCCTAAAATTCCTCGATGGTCTCCCATTCAAACACTGGGTTGACCCAGCTTAGCTTTTGAGATCTGACAAGATCGGGCTAGCCTGGGCCATCCAGGTCAGGGTGATATGGCTTAGACTAATCTAATCTTACCTTAGGATAGAGCCTCTTTACACTTACTTGAGCCATGTTGAGCTGCTTTGTACCCTGCACTCCTTTAAGCACTGGGCAACCCCTTGAAAGGCATAACAGATATTCTAGTGGCTCTCAGTGTTTGGACAGCTCCCCAAGACAATTGTTCAGTGAGGTTTCTATATTTTGACAGCTGAGAATTCTTGCTCTACTGCTGGGTTTTAGAAGGCTCATTAAAGACCGTAACCCTGACGGTGCTCATTCAAGATGAACAACCTCTTGTACTTTTACGAGGCAGCAATCCACACATGGAGGCAGTAATATGACTTACCTTTCTGGTTTTACTTTCAGAGGTAACAGTGAATGCCAATGAAGGCTGTCCCACACTATTTAATATAAAGTCAAAATTTATGTCTTATTAGACATCCTTTTTTTTTTAAGCTGATGAATTTCAAAGCATGTTCAAAGTTGAAGGCACGCTTCATCACATGCTGAATTTCTAACTTGCCATTGCTTGGTGGATCAAAAAATCTACAAGATGAAGCAACCTGGCATGGGGTAGAAGTTTCAGGGAGATCTGAAAAGTTTTAATTAAATTTCAGAGCTAATCCTCTCTCCCCAAGTAACAAGGGATATCTGCACGCATACAGATATCTGCAAATATGCAGATGTTATGCAAAATCCTGGCCAATATCTTGGCCTAGCAACCCAAGATTCCTACAAAGAAGTATTATAAAAAATAGAGGTTGGTACCAAGTAGTGAGTGGAGACAAGTGGGTGGGGTTGGAAAGAAGTATAACATGGGCAGTTGTGTGGGTGAGCAATGGGGATTGGATCTTCCATGGTGGATGAGACTGAAAATGTGCAACGTTCGTCTCTAAGTGACCCCTGATCATCTGGCTGGTGATGGCTAGGGAGAAGGTTTGGAGCTAAAATCCTGCACTGTGTACACTTTCAGGCCCAAGCCACCCCAAGACAGCTACCTAGAGGGTCTTTGGCAGTGACTTGGGGCTTCAAGCATGGCCCCAAGCCACTGTTAATCACCTGCCTGGCAGCCTGTATAGCCTGGGGCTAGAAAGGGAGAAGGAGATGGGATTCCCCCCCCCCCCCACAGTTCTTTTGAACACTAAAGTGGTGGCTCACTATTATGAACAGTGGTTCATCAGGGCTAGCCTCTGGGATATTATAGGTTACCATCTAAAGGAGGGGCCCCATAACACCATTAAGTAGATTCTAAACTTAAAGTCGCGAAGAGTCGGACTCGACTGTGTGACTGAAAAACAACAACAGAAAACTTGTCTAACTGCACCACTGCTAATGAAAGCAGGAGACCTAGGCCACCTGCAGACAAGGCTTGTTGTTTGGGGAGTTAAATCTGTTAATTAAAGAAAATACTACCCTCCGCAACAGCTTGAGGAGGACCGAAAATGCTGCAGAATGATGGGATATTGACAGCACAGAGCAGCTGAGTATCAGTTAATGGTGAGTGGGCACTGGCCTGCTCTAGCCCCTGAGAATTTAGAGAATCCTGGAGACAGAGATCTTGAGGAATGGTTTGGGATTTCCACCTCCCCCTTCTGTGGGTTCCTCTGCATCAATAAAGAGATCAGCAAACTAAAAGGAATAAGAACATCTTTCTTCACAGAGTACACCACTAGCAGCAGCAGGGAATGTCTGCTTCCAGTTCTGTATTCTACCCATCCTACTGCTGCTCCATGTTTAAAGCACTAAGAAAGGAGTTAGTGTCATCAACTTTAAAATATACTCTCAAGGTGGGTTCTAGCCTCTACTATATTATTCAGTCATAAATTTAATATTGCCACCTGTAAATCTAAAGGTGATGAAACTGCATCTTACATCCCGAAGGATTACTATGATGTTAGACGAGTGTAGAAAGACTGGAACCTGTATGTCCCTCCAATCTGATAGTGATGTAATCAGTGTTGTATCACTGTTGTATATCTAATACTATGAAAGCTTTGAAGGACTTGGGCAGTAGTGCTAATGTTTGCATTTAGAAAAGTTGTCCATGTTTTGAGGTCTGGGTCTCACACCTTACCGTTCTCAAAACTTTCCCAGTTATATGCATTAACATACTAGACTATTTCTGACCTAAGATAGTGTCTTGTGCCAGCTTTATCTGTCTTACATTTTCCCTGTATGCTTTCTAACAATATTTGCATTGTTTATGTACTTCATTATAAAAAGCTATTTTACTTCTTAAATTAGCAAGAGTACCAGTATTTAGTAAAACTATAGCAATTTCACCTGGCCTATGATAGTTTTACCATTCAAGAATGATGAGCTTACTGCTGATTTCTGTTCCCTAGGACTTATATTTCATTTCCAGATGAAGCTTTGCTTTATTATTTCAAAATTCCATACTAAAATATTTTTCTATAACAAAAGCAAACAACATTTGGAGGTTGGGCGAAATATTCTTATAGATTCTTGCTGTTATTTCTCAG
>NW_015165949.1:59047-113284 GCF_001447785.1 Gekko japonicus
GGTGAAAAGTTCAGATCTGAGCTGTAATAGGAAGACTGCTTATTGTGAAATCAAACATAAATCCTCTCATTTCTTCAGACCCACAGTGCTGCCAACTGATACTGGATGATTCTTACATTAAGAAGCAATAATTTTCACATAACACTAGAAGTTAAGATTACCAAATGAAATTGCTTCTATCTAGGCTTAAGACAGAAAAAAGAGAGTCTTTTTCATATAATTGAACACTTATGGAATTTGCTGCCATCCTATGTGGTCATATCCACTAGATAAGGCAACAGGAAAATCTGGGCCAAATAAGATTTTTAATCCCTCCCCCATCTTCATCTTTAGACAGATATCAAATAAAAACAAAGCAAATCCCCAAAATGGTAGTAATAATTGCTATCAACTCAAGTGGGAGCATATGCAAGACTTTCCTAGCAGTTCTTTTAGCATTTGGAGGTGCCTCAATTCACATATTAAACCCAAATAATCTATCTGTTAATAACAGGGTACACAACAGAGTAGCTTGACTATGGGTGGATGTACGGAATGTTGGTTGGTTCCCTTGCATAGCCCTTCAGTATGGTCTTCAGACAATATATATAGAAATACATTGACTTGTTACATGGCAGGGAATCTACATGGCAAGCTTGTCCTTGAATCCAAAAACAATTTTGATCAAACATTTTTGTAACATGCTTTGAATCTCTAAATAGTAAAGCAGTAAGGCGCTGGTTCTTCGGCTTGGAAACGGAGATGAGCACTGCCCCCTAGAGTTGGACTCGACTAGCTTTCGAGCAAGGGAAACCTTTACCTTTAAAGCAGAAAAGCAGGTTAATTAATAGGAAATATGCATCATTTCTAGGAAATGAGCTGTTTCAAAATCTGTTTTAAAAGTTTACTCCCACCCTTACTCCTATATGGTGAAAGCAGCAAGCATTTATGCTTTAGTTACTTCTTTCTATTCATGCTATTCTTTCTATTCATGCTATTTCAGAGGATCCAAGATTGCACTGAGCAAGTATTTTAGGCTCTCTCTAATCTGAAGTACCTCCAGACATATGTGACTTTTGCACATGCTTTTGCTTTTAAAATTATGTTCCCATCCTAAACCCACTTTTTATGTGATGGGTCATAGAAGGATCTGCTGCCATCATATCTAGTTTGACATGAATATTACTCAATTTTGTGAAATCTATGAACACATTATGGTGCTCTTCTATTTATAATCCCAGAAAGTGTTGACTGCAAACCTAGCTATACAGCCTGTAACAAATCAGTTGAGGGAATGAGGTACTTAATAACAAAGCCAACTGAACAGAATACAAAGCACAAGCTTTCAACTGCAATTCAAGAGGATTATGCAGTTAAACAGGAAGACCACATCTCAGTGATTATATCCAATTATATTCTAGCTAGCTTCAGGTCTAACTTTGGTAAAGAAGGATACATGGGCAAAGGCCTAATGCTGGTCTCAGGGAAAGAAGAGGTGTGCATAAAAGAAAACATTATTTTAGTTTTGTAAGGTACAAACTATGAAGGACTTTGAAGGTATGAATTAGAACCCTGAACTGGGCTTGGAAGCTTAGAAGATAGAACAGGTATGTAACAGTAGTATAATATATTCTGTATTGTCCATGTTTATCAAAAGATGGGCCGTGGCATTCCACACTAGTTGAAATATCCAAATGATCACATAAGCTAGAACACTAGAACATTACCAGTGTACGGATGGCATTTGTAGAGCCCTAGCAGAAGGCAAGATAGGGATGGTTCATCATCCAAAAAGCATACCTGGCATTGGCATTACCAGGTATATTACCTAGCTCCATGTCTGTCCTTTCAGTGAGAATATATGAACAGATAATGTCACTCCCCCCAAATGTCCCAATGTCCCAATTATTTTTACTGGAAAGGATTTATCTTCAGTGTATTTTACTGGATTCATTCTCTCCATTTTGTTATCAGCATAGAGATTTGATATGAGTACAAATCTGATTTCCAATAATCTGTTCCAAATACCCAAGATATAACAGGAATGGATATTTCACAACCCTGTACTGTCATGACTTAATTATAATGGCACACTCTGTGCTTCTCAGCTCCTTTGCATAGTACATCTTGGAATACTCTGATTCACTATATTTTGGTTGACTGCCTGCTTGTCAGAAATCAGGAAGAATGCTTCTTTTAGTTGTCCTTTGTCCCTGACTTTATCCAAAAATACCTTCAACTTACCAGTTTATTCTATTTAAATAGACTTTAGTAGACTTCCTAGAAAGTAGTGGTTTTTTTTTTAAAAAAAACACTTCTATAAATATGGAAATAAGTCACATAAAGAAGACTGCAAATAAACAATGTAGCTAAGATTTTTTTGCATTTGGCTCCCCCTTCTGTACACAAAAGAAACAAACCGAGGAATGAATGCATGCCTCCAATGTTCATTTTGAAATATTGTGAAACACATGTATAGAAGAAGGAGAAAAAAACCTTCAGGGTTGTTTCTGGAATTACAATTCTTGACATTTGGAAAATGGGTGCAGTGAAGGAATCAAATGATAATAAGTTAACAACATAAAAGCAAGCCATTAAAACAAGTCCATGGACATAAACAACATGAAACTAGCCATAAAAAAGAGCTCAGACCAAAAGCAGGTCATTTTAAAATCTGGAAAGATTAAAAAAAAAAACAACTCCAATTAAACGCCTGGGCCAAAACCCTCCAAACAGTTTGGCCTGGTGCCTAAAATACAGTAAAGTAGGTGCCAGGTGAGCCTCAAGCAGGTGGTTAGCCCAAAGGTGAGGTGCCTTGTCACTAGTTGCCACTGGGGTCACCTCTGAAAATGGGGGGCACAGTTAGCAGGTCTTGAGAGACAGATCTTAACTAGTGAGATGGATAGGATGGGAGAAGATGATACTTCAGGTACCCTGCCCCCAGCTCATTTAGGGCCTTAAAGGGAAGAACGAATTTTGCCCACAAATACCGTAGATAGGTAACCAGTATAGATCTTGCAGCTCGGGGGAGGGGGTAGAATTTCTGTAACCATCCCGGCAGTAGCCCGGCCACCACATTTTGAATCAACTGGAGCTTCCTGACCAAGGCAGCACCATGGACACTGCATTACAGTAATTCAACTTGGATGCGATCAGAGCATGGATCATGTGGCCAGATCTGTGTTATAGAAGATATTTGTTAGTTGTCTTCAATAATTATATATGTTCAGGCATTTGCAGGGTTTGAAACATATTAGGTAAAATACTTTCACAACATTTATGTGGATTTCATTAACCCAAGGGTATTAAATAGTTTATCAAGACTCTTTGAAGTATTGTAAATACAATATCTGTTTTACTGAACATTGTCCCTAAACAGTCTGCAAGGTCAAAACATGCAAGTGTGTATAAAATAATAATTAAAAAGTTGCTGCCTTTCTTCCCAAGTTAGCATCTACATAGATTTTGTCCAATTCCAGTGAAATCTTCCAGGTTACCCTAAATACACATTTGGACAACTGGGACATGTTAAATCTATCTGATGGTCTTCACCCAGAATGCCTACATTAAAAGGTTTACATTGAAAGACATTGTACTTCATGAAGGTGAAATGTAATGAACAAAGGACACAACTATCTTTAACTCTGTATTTACACTTGAAGGCAGTGGGTGTTTTGTGTGGATGTTTTGTTTAAAAACTATGTCCATATTGGTATGTAAGGCTGCACTGATTTCTGCCAATTCCTGTCTCAGGACTTGGGAGAGCTCCCCAAAAGGTTCTGGTACTCCATACCAGTGAGTATCCCCCCAAAAAGCCTGCTTGAAGACAAGATACAGTTATGATATATGGTTCACATGACCTTTCCCATGCAAAGAGTGACCTGTTGTAAATAATTTATTGCAATCATTTGGAAGGTGGCAGGAGTAATCATACTTTGTACAGGACTGAAAATCATCAGGCCATTGTAAGAAAGGCAGAAACTTTAACGAGTGCAGTTTTCCTCACTGTACAATATTATAAAGGCCTTAAAAAGACAGATGCTGCATTGTTTTTGGAATCATGTCACTCTTAACAGATGTTCCCCACAGCTGGCCATGGAAATATCGTATTGTGCTGAATGCATACTTTCTGGAACACTGAATTCCACTAGCTCTGTAGAGTTGAGTCCCATAAATTCACCCATAATTTCCTACCACAACCACCACTCCAATGACTTCTTCAGGAAGTGTTACAGAAAAGGGTTCTTAAGACTTTCACAACATGTCTCTTCATACTGCATTTTAGCTCATGCATTAAATGCAGGGCAACTTCAAATTGCTTAGCACAAACAATATGAAAGTTTACCAAACTGTGAAAAAAATCATGAACTGAATAGATGTAAACATTTGATGCAGATACAGAATGGGTACTGTTGGACGCATTTGGGAAGTCGGTGTAATGCCTTTGTTAGAGGGTGCACTTCCTTTGACACTCTGGTCTGCAGCTTGGGGATGCTACTGGATCAGTCTCAAATGCTAGATGGTCAAATGGAGGCTGTGGGACCAGGAATGCCTTTAAGCAGCTTTGGTTGGTATGCCAGCTAGTAAGAAGGATTTTAGCTAAGTTTATTCATGCCTTATTGGCATCCAGACAAGTGTAAAGCATTATAAATTGAAGATTTTTTTGGAGCTGCACCTGGTCCAGAATGTGTCTCTCAGGCTGTCAGTTGCAGCAAGCTGATAAGAACATGTTCCACACCATTCCTAGTTTGCAGCATTGTCACTGTGTATCTGCTACAATTTTATCCCACTTATTTCAAAGAACTCAGGACAGAATACATGATTTCCATTTCCTTTTTATTCTCACAACCACCCTGTGTATTAGATTAGGTTGAGAGTGACGGTTACCCAGTAAGCTTCATGATGGAGAGGGGATAGGGTTGCCATCAATCAACTGGCAGGTGGGGAGACATACCAGGAGAAAGAGGAAGACTCAGCCCACATTGCTGGTGTTGTAGCAGATGAGACATCATCATGCCAGTGATGTCTGGCCTATGATCTGGTATTTGGGCAAAAGCTCTATGATAAAAATGGCTTCTACCATAGAGTTTTTGCCCAAATAGCAGTGGGCTCTTCCACATTCTGATTTTCATCACTTCTGTGTTCCTATCGCTTCCTCCCCAATGTGTTTTGTTCTCTTTAGTAGTCCCAGAGGGAGCAAAACAAATGTGGAAAAGTGGGTGCAGGACCCAAAGCAATAGGGACAAACGAGTGAAAAAAATGAGAATGCAGAAGAGCCCATTGTTGCCTGGATGTCACTGGTGTGATGATATCACTTCCTGTACAACTTCAGCAATGTGGCCTGGGCTTTCCTCTTTCTCCTGGTAAGTCCACTCCATCCCCCACTTCTTGGCCACCTGAAGTGGAGAACTGAACCTGGGTCTCCTACAGTGCAGTCTGCAACAGTTATGCCACAACAGCTGCCAACTGTTTTTAGAGCACAATTAAAAGTGCTGGATTAGCCCTTTAAAGTGCTAAGCAATCTTTATCCAGAGTATCAGCCTTTCCAGACATTGAAAACATCATAACAGGTCCTTCTGTGTGGGCCCTCGCTGCTGGAGCATAGTGGAGACTTGCAAGAGAGAGGGCCTTTTCAACAGCAAACAGCAAGCTTTGGAAAGGCTATGTTTTACTGACAGTTAAAAGTGTGTTGTTCAGGAAGAAGTGTGCATGCACATGAAAGCTTATATCCAGAATAAAACTATGTGATCTTAAAGGTGCCGCTGGGCTCAAACTTTGTTGTTCAGGAAGGTTTGGGGGGGGGGTTGTATTATGGACTCTCATTTTATTTAATGTTGCATCTGGCTTTTATGCTGCTGATCTCTGCCATTATTTCTTACTCTATTATTGTTACTTTTAATATTGTGACATATTCTTTATAACAATGCTTGTAAGCTACCCTGAGGATCCTTGCAGGATGAAAGTGTGGTAAAACACTTTAACAGACAATGTAAACATGGATTTCCGCTCCTGATATTCAAATACGTTTCTGTTTTTAGACCAAGCTACACATTAGAAGGACTAGTTACTGAAAGTCATTTACTGCCTCTGAGACTGTTATCCCTTCCTTGGCTAAAGAATATGTTCTAATTGGATTGCCAGCTTTATTTTTATCACTTCAAGATTAAGGGTGTTGTAACCATACTTTCAGTGTGCAAAGCTGTAATTTTAGATCAGGCAGCTCATTCATATATTTCACTGGTGGGGAGCAAGAATAAGCACCCTGTCAAATTCAGTAAACAGTTATTATTTCAATGGACTTCTCTCACACAAATTGATTTTTAAAAAAACCCTTCATTATCTAACACATATACACAAGCACAATTCAGCAGTTTTCAAATGATATAGGAAACGTATGGACTTCTTAGCTTCCAAGGGACTCTTCAAAGGGAGGGTTAGTGATGGGGAACAACCGTCCCTAAAAGACAGTTTGTTCATCCACTACCAGTCTTCCAGTACAATTTTCTGCTTCAAGGGAGTGTTGGGAAAGTTCTAGGGCAGTGGTGGCGAACCTATGGCACAGGTGCCAGAGGTGGCACTCAGAGCCCTCTCTGTGGGCACGTGTGCCATAGCCCCAGCCAGGCCCAGACCATCATTAAAGTGTCAAATTCTCTGCCAAATAATTTTAAGTAAATGAAAGCATTTGGGATTGCTTTCCTTACTTTGTTTGGATCATCTTAAGTTAATGTATGAGTTGTTTTTTCTAAAGTAAAACCTCAGTATTCAGGTTAAATTGCCGTGTTGGCACTTTGCGATAAATAAGTGGGTTTTGGGTCGCAGTTTGGGCACTCGGTCTCTAAAAGGTTCGCCATCACTGTTCTAGGGGCTTGCTTCTCATTTTGCATGAGATGAGGATCAGACACAAGCTTGACCGGTATACTACATCAACCAATTGTGCACCCGAGTCCCCTGCAATGTGACAAAGCTGCTTATTGGACCAGTCATTGTGGAAACATACTTCTAAAGGCAGAACATTTGAATATAACTAATTAGATGGAAGACCTTAAATTTGACAGATCAAAGCTGTGTACAAGACTATGCTAGACGATGACTGGAAAGGGCAATGATGGCAAGAGTGTTGCAATTAATTGCATTTTGATCTGTAGATTCTAACCAGTGCACAACCTCCATTTCTGCCCTTATAAAAACAACTCACTGAATAGGGGAATAGTCAGTTCCTCACTAGTATGTGTGCAAACAGATCTAAAATTAATAATTTTCTTAGAGCAAGGTGACTATTTCACTTGCCACCATCTTAGAAAATAGTACCGTTTCCTCAGGTGCTATATTGACCATCAAATGTTGCATTGAGACCCATATGGGAATCCTTATTTTTGTGGGAGGATCTGGAATCTTCAAGTAGTGCATGCTGGAAAGGAACATATGAGTCTAAAATTGTCCCATATTTGGGACTGGAACCAATAGGCACACCCAGTTCAGAACAAACTTACTGTTTATAATCACAAGTCATCATCACATATGATGATGTAACTGTATGAATATTCACATATGAATATTAACTGTAGATTAAACTAGAAAATATTTGGATATTTCATATTTGGATATAAAAGAAGACATTTTTATCTACTTAGATTTAATACATAGTCAAATTGGCTGTGCTCCAGTATAAAGAACAATGGATAAATCTGTGTTAAGTTTTATATTATTATTATTATTTACAAAATTTGCCTTTCTGGCCTCACAAGGACCACCACCGTGTCTAACTCTTTAAAACATATACAATAAAGATCACATTTTTAAACCATTAAAACTATTTGAAAACTCCCAACCACACATCATTAAAACAATTAAAAACAGAGTTAAAATATGTAGAAAACATAAAAACAGCAAAACATTGGTCAGGACGGAGGGATCACTGTTAGAATTCCAAACAAAACAAAAAAAAGCTGTAACCCGCTGGCAGAAGATGACAACAGAAGGGGACAGAGAGTTAAAGGGCTTTAGTGTCATGACTGAGAAGGTCCTCTCCTGGGTTGCTATTTGCCTAATTTTAGAAAGCAGGCACACCTGAGGCAGGACTTCTGAAGATGACCAATGTGTTGGCTGGGCAGGTTCATATATAAGCCATCCTTCAGGTATCTTGATCCCAAGCCATATAGGGCTTTGAAGGTAAAGACCAGCACCTAGAATTATGCCCAGAAACTAACTGAGAGCCAGTGTAGATGAGCCAATAATGGCGTGATATGGTCCCTACAATCCACTCTACTCAACATCCTGGCTGCAGCATTTTATAAGCCAAAACAGCTCCCCCCCCCCAATGCTTGATAGGTGATATACAATGCAATCCTAAGGCCCTGGTCACACGGGCCGGATATCGCGGGGGGAGGCGTGGCTAATTGCCCCGGTGCAGTTTGATCCGTGATTACATGATCAGATGCACCGGCGGCACACCACGGATCCTTCCCTCGGCGTCGGTGGGTAAACGAGGGTGGCGATCACACGATGATCCTGCAGCGCGGCAAAGAAGCGGCAGGGCGCGATCACACCAGCAATGGCTAGGCGTCGCTGCCATGGTAAATGGGGTCATTTATTTTCTTTTAAGCCGAAGGACGGAGGAGTGGAACTTTTGGTTTCGCGTTCAACGGCGTGCGCAATTTTGCGCAGCAATGGAACTTTCACTTTCCTCTTCGTGCGCATGCGCTGTTGGGTGCTTGTGCACATCCTGTGGAGACTTGAGGGAAAAAACCCTGTTTGTGACAGGACATGGGCGGGTGCCGGATGCCACGAACTACCACCGGAAACGCGATCAGACGCCAGCCCTTGCCTCGCGGTTTCCGGAAACTAATACCTCGGAGGTACTAGTTTTTTATGGCACATCTTCGGTGGGAAGCCTCGAGTTCACCATGGGAGCTCTACACTTCCCAGATGTTGCGGTTTGATCACACCCGGAAAATCCGCCTATCTTCTGTCTCTGTAGCGTGGCTCCATGTGACCACAGCCTAAATATAGTTACACCCTTCTAAGTCCATTGACTTTATTTATTTATTCAATTTATAGACCGCCCTGCCTCGCATATGGGCTTTGAAAGGTCTAACTCTGCACATGATGACACTCAACATATCTGATAATGAGTTTGCCATTTACAGGCAGTGTGGCAGAACAGGGTCAGCCCTGCACACCAAGCAGAAGACATTACTGTAGCCATGTTTGCATGAGCCAGTGTGTGGGCTTCTGCAATATAGAATTGTTTAAAAACTGAATTCTGAAGTTTCTCTTCATATCTGCTAAACCTGAACAAATAATTTCATAAAGTTAAAAACAGAATTTATTTCAGGTATTTTAGTGTCACAGCAGCGAAAAGCATGAGCTAAATTTGTTCAGTGATCAGAGATGTTGGACTGATGAAGCATCCCATGATATATCTAAAAGCTCAAAACTTGCCCTGACCTGGATAGCCCAGTCTCGCCAGATCTCAGAACCTAAGCAGGGCTGACTCTGGTAAGAATTTGGATAGGAGACCTCCAAACAATACCAGGGCTGGGAGGCCAGAGGCAGGCGATCAAGCCACTTCTCTGAATGTTCTCCGTGCCCCAGTAGGAGTTGCCAGAGGCTGCCATGACTTCTAGGCATGGGCGTGCGCACACACACACAAAATGAAAAAATACCTAAAATAAAAGCTCAAAACTTGGGCCGTATGGGTAGGGTGGGATATAAATCCCAAAAATAAATAAATAAATAAATAATAATAAAGATTTATTTTATACCTACTCCTCATGCTGATAAATGAACACTTTTCATTTGCTACTGGAAAGGAAATTTTTGGCACTGAAACACAGCAGCAGCTATATATAAAATTAGAGACTACATATGAATGATCTCAAAGTGGGTACATTTACGGTATATTAATTGTCTGTGCTTCTGGCATAAATCTGTGACATAATATACCATTTTGTTTAGAGAACCCTGCACTATTCAATCTCAGTAGCACTATGGAGAAGAAAAATGTGTATGGGGAAAGAAAGGTATTTCAATCCCCCCCCCACTTCCCCGAGTTTTTCCACAAAAGCAGAGAGGCTCAGGGGAAAAAAGAAGGCCTGCCTGCCCTTCCCTTCCCTTCCCCAGGCAACCTGATGCCCGGGCAACTCCCGGAATGCCATTCCAGGTCATTCCCCCCTCAAAATGACCCCTGCAAAAAGTATCCCAAATTAGACATGCTGGCACCCTAGTACCATCTGACCACTGCTGATGTGGGAGATTTTAACTGCTTAGTGCTGAGCAAAATAGTTACTGAGGGTCACCAAGCAGTTCACCTTCTCCTGCAGGCCATACCCCAACAGCCCTCTCACCACCCAGATCAGCTTAACTGGCTTACACTGTACTTTAAAACAGAGCTTTTGCCTGTGTCTTATTGGCGTCATCCTGAATCCTCCTCCACTGTTGCTCTAGCCATCTCCCTTGTCTTTTCATCACCCGCAGCCTCACAATAAACCAAGGAACTACTTATGCTTGAAACCTTGAGAGAGAGTGCCTGGGAGCAATTATGTCAACTGCCTGGGTCATTTCCTCATTCCAGAGATCAACCAGGGCATGGGCAGGAACACCAACCAAGCCATCACAAAGACATTTGGATCAATTTGGTAGATCATTTTAAGAGATCCCCACCCCTGCAGTGTCTTGGTATCCCTTTAAGTCTAGACTTGAGCAAATAGTGATATGTCCATGACAAAGGAACCATCATCAGTTCCTCCACCCTCAGATCACATTCCTCTCATTCAGAACTAAAAATCCTAAAGAGCCACTTGAGTTGTTACTATTGACTATTTTTGATATACAAACAATTTCTGATTTCTTCTGTTGAGCTGCAATGCAGTAGTGGAGCTCTATAGAGCTGAAAGTTCTTTCTAAAATCTCAGAGGGACTTGTGAACTCACTTGGTAGCCTATATCTCTCAGCACCCTCTCATGTGCTCATCTCTCCTTATATATAAAAGCCAGTTGGGGTGGCTTCCTGCCTATGGGGTGGTAGGATAAATGCGCGGCAAAATCAGTTCGCCGGATAACCTGCCACTCACACATGGGTCCCGGGCCACTGGCTAACTTGCCTGGCTGCTTGGCTCACTCCTGCGCACACAGCCCCAGGCCAGCCGCTCACCCGTAGTGTCCAGGAAGCCGCCGGACGGGAAGGATGCTGCGGTGCCTGGATGCTGGTGAGGGAGGAGGAGGCGGGCGAGTGGCCTCGCTGGCCTACCACCACGCCCCAACTATGGTCATGGATGGGAGGGGAGGGCCGTGCCGCACTTCCCTGGGCTGCCGCGGCCTGGCCCATGGACGTCGCTGGCTTTTCTTCTGGGGGGCCATTTGCCCTTCCCTGCGCCACCCCGCCACCCCGCCATCGTGCACTGACTCACCATGGGGAAGGGGGAGACCGGCAGCGCCGCGCTTCCCTCGCCTGCCATAGCCTGGGGAGGCCACGAGCCCTTCTGGGGGGGGGTTTGGCATCTGCCGCCCTTCCCCACCCCACTCCCCACCTCACTGCCCTAACGCCACGCCCTGACTGCGCTCGAGGAGGCAGCAAAATGGCAGCGCAACAGTTCCCTGGGCTGCCGTGCCGTCACCCAGCTAGGCCACGGGCCCTTCTTGGGGGGGTGCCTCCACCTGCCTTCCCTGCACTGCCCCTGGCCTCGCTGGCCTGGCGGCGCACCCCAACTGCACTCGGGGAGACAGGTCACGGCTCCGCCGCCCTTCCCTTGGCCACCGCGGCCTGGACCGCGCAGCCTGCGAGACCTTCTTGGGGTGGGCGGGTTCGGACTCTGTCGGCCTTCCCTCAGCCACCCCTGCCAGTGCACCCCCAGGCCCCTGTTGTGGCGCTGGCTGCCCAACGACTTCACGGGGCCTGCATAGAGCCACGCCACGCTTCCCTGCCCCACCGGGTGTGTCCCCAGCTGACCGGGCCCTCGCCCCAGGGTCTTCCTAGGGACTGTTGCCTTCGCTTTGCAATGGGCTTTGCACCTAGTACTATATAATACAGGATAATAATAAAGCCACACATTGCAGGATTGTTGTAAGGGTGGTTATAAAGTGCTTTTAAAGGCACTATACCATTACTAAGAATTTTTATTCTCTGCTTCTTTAGAAAATAAAGATAATATATCTAACATCATGGAAATAGTGTCTGCACTTGAATTACATGGATATTACCACACGGATTCAGGGAATGAACAAAAATTATTGAAGTGCCTACTGTGAAAAGGGCTTTTGATGTTATATTGAACACGAAACAGTAGAAGTAATTCTTCTGTTCTCCTTCTTGGTGTGGAAAAACTAAGTGATACTAAGTGTTGTGTTATACCCCATTTTCCATGTTCAAAGCCTGTTTAAAATAAATTCTGAATACATTTTAACAACATTGTAGGAAGTCATTACTTCAAAATTGAAACAAATTTCTTCCTTCAAAGATACACTGGAGAAAACTGGGTCTATATCAGCAATTATCTAAATATGCAAAAAGAGCTGGTGATTTTTGTTTCGGTTTTTTTTAACAGCAATGAATAAATATTAACATTACAAATTATGCCCCACCAGGAAGATATGCAGCAGAGATTTCTCTATGTATTCCTGTACAATACTCTGAATGTATTTAAGGGCATGGTTATCAACTGTATTGTTTATAACCACAGGCCATCAGAATCTGTTTTCAAGTTCAACTGAGATTGTTGTAAGGGTTACAATGAACATCCGCCTACATCATCAACATTATCAAAAAATCCCTGGAATTGCTATTCATAAAATCTACTGAGCATGTGGCCTGATGAAGTTTATGAATATATGCTTCTGATTTTATGGGTCAAGATTTGTCCAGCTGTTGCTTAAAGACTGCAAGTGAGGGGGAGTTCACCACCTCCCTAGGCAGCTGATTCCATTGTTCCACGTAGAATCATAGAATCACAGCATTGGAAGGGGCCATACAGGCCATCTAGTCCAACCCCTTGCTCAATGCAGGATCAGCCTAGAGCATCCCTGAGAATACATTGTATCCAAGATAATTCATCGTATCCTAAAATATCCAAATTCCAGGGCCATCAACCTTTTTGAGACTGTGGTGCCTTTGAAATTCTGACATAAGGTGGTGGGTGCAATCACAAAATGGCCACCACAGGAAGTAGAGCCAACCACAAAATGGCTGCCATAGGAGATTGAGCCACACACACAAACACAAAGAAAGCCCAAGTGCTGGGGTCAAGGGGAGCGAGCACCATTGTATTATTCATAAGTAACTTTAAGAAGAGTCTGTGTTTATTGGTTGCCATTTCATGGCATATATTGTATTTGTATTGGTTTACTGTCCATGAGCCTGTAATTTGGTGTGAGCTGCCAGTGAAACAACATTTTAAAAACCTGCACAGCCAATAACATCTCTGATGGTGAATCAGAAGCCCTGCTTGGTAGGAACCCCCTTTCTAAAAACACTTGGCGAGCACCAGGGAAGTTGTCAATGGGCGCCACAGTGCCCACAGGTGCAGATTAAAAAAATCCTAAGGAGCAGAAGAAAGATAACTGAGAAATGTCAGAGAGTAGACGGCTGTGGCAGGAACAAGTATCCCGACCATCCCAGAGGGATGGTCTGCTATCAGGAAGTTATCACAGGTATTTTCAGCTGTAGTACAGGACCCACCCATGCCTTCTTGGGGAGAAATAAACTAAAACTGCTTTTCTTCTCAGCAAATGAGTACCACTGCTAGAGGACAGTTGTACTGCTTACTTTGAGGACTATCCCACCAGTGATGAGGTGGGTACTGGCTTCTAAGGTGGGTGCGTGGGGACTCATCTGTCAGACTGTTGTCGTTCTTAATTCTGATAGAGATTTCATCTGGACCAATCAAAGTGCCTGGCATACTATGGCTATGAAATGACTCATGAAAGTTAAGTAAAGTCCAGTTCAGTAGCCCTGAGCAAAACTTTCACCTTGATAGGCTTGCCAGTCCCCAGGTCCAGGTGTGGGAATCCTCTGGTTCCAGGGAGTTTCCCCTGCCACAGAGCAGCTGGCTGGTGGGGGAAACCCTGCCCCAGAAGTGACATCATCACACCGGAAACACTGTGTGGGGACACACTGGTGTTTGGGCAAACTCTATGCGATGAGGGTGAAAAAACCATAGATTTTAAACCAAATACCAGAGCATCCCCGCACGATGTCCACAACACGACAACATCCCTTCTGGGTGATAACATCACAGTGACATCCCTGCCCACCCCCAAAACACCCCTGTACTAGACACTGAATGTTCAGAAAATTATTTCCACACATAGTTCATGTTTATGGCTTACACAGGAAGAAAACCCTTTCTTTCCAGCAACCACTGAGTGCAATTGCACAGCTAATAGCTGGACAGCATTTTAAAAGTAAAGCTATTACAGGGCCGGTTGGGGGTGGGGGGTGGGGAGATGCCTTGACTTGGCTCCAATGACCCCTTTCTTCTCCTTCCTGTCAAATAACTGTCATTTGAGGGGGAAAACCTCACAGCTATTTATTTCTTTGATGATGTAAGCTGCGGTTAAAAAAATAGCAAATGATGGCCTCAGTCTATGGCTAGTTGGGTAGTGGAGCACATTGCATATTAGAAGCACCAGATAAATGCTAACAAAGACAAACTGGAAATTTCTAGTACAAAATCAGTGACATCAGTTTTTATTAGTCATAAAAACAATAGCAACATTATTTGTAGTGAATGAGAAAAGGAAATTAAAGCACTAAAGGCATTTTATATCATTCTTCATACAGCTGAGTTATAATGACAAATGAGTTCAGAAAAAAAATAAACACAAAACATTTCTTAAGCAAAATTTCCGGTTTACCTTCCTGAAAGGTAATAAAATCAAACAATTAAGAACTTCAATTTATTAAGGAAGGATGACATTGGCCCATTATTTCGTTCATTGTGTTCGTCTGAAAGAGAAGATTACTAAAAGTGCTTGAAACCATATCTTTCCAAATATATTTGCATTGGAAAAGTGACATGCCGCCTTTTTCAGTTATCTGGATTTTTTTTTTAAAAAAACAAGCATACCATTTATTTTGAGAAAGGGAGCTGACCAGTAAGTCCAAGAAAATGTTTTGGAATTACATCTTCATCACAACGTATGAAAACATATCATCATGCAGTGAAATTGAGAAAATGTTACTTTTGAAGCAGAGGGCAATTTTTTAGGCATGAAAACGAAGATCTGGAAGGGGTTCAAGCTACAGCAGGAAGGGGCAGGGGGAAAATTACTTTTCCATGCATGGAAATCCTTCTGTGCATGAGACTTTTAGATGATATCCAACCTGTTGTTCTTGAGATAAAAGCATTACTGTAAAAAAAAGAAGAAGAAGAAGTATTACTAAACCAATCACCAGATTGGCTAAAAATAATACAAAACTATGCCTACCCCAAAACTCTCCAGGAAAGTATCTAGAATAAACAGTTAGACAGACCACCTAATATTGATTGAAATCCATTTTTGTCTAATATCTTGCAGTTCTGGGATAGAAAGGAGACAAAAACTTGCTTCACCTATCTCCCCTCTTACTCAGTACTTAGGTCAAAAATGGCTTAAACTAGGGGAACATCAAGAATCTTTTAAAATCTGGAGAAACTGCAGTTTGTCATGTTTGACTGATATAACAAAAAAGGGCAACAAAAAAATGGCGAACAACTCCTTTGGTTCCATTATCTTCAAGTTAAGCATCTTACAGAACAACTCAAGATAAAAAGAGCTCTTTTGTGTACTCCAACTGACTTTAAAAATCTGTTGAAACAAAACTCAAATTGTTATAAAGATTCCATCTTGAAATTATATAAAATCTTAATCTCAATAGATCATATGAAATCTCTAACCTTTAAAAAAAGCTTGGCAAACCAACTGAAATATTACTCTTTCGGAATCACAATAGTCTACAATTTGGCATTAGCATATATTTACCACAAGATCAATTAATATTAGGATGCAATCTATTAAATTACTTATCCGATGGTATGTAACACCTCAAAAATTGCATTCCATAAACCCAGCATTTCAACCATTATGCTGAAAGCACTGCAGAGAGTTAGGAACTTTTTTACATTGCTGGTGGAGCTGTACACATATTAAATTTTTTTGGCATAATATTCTGGAACAAATCAAACAAATTATAGGTCATTTGTTATTAATGAGCCCAGAGCTAATTTCACTAAACTACTGGCATAATAATAACCACACACCTGCAGTGAGAAGGGATCTGATAACTATCCTCTTAGCAGCTGCTAAATCCACAATTGCTGAATCCTAGAAGGATTCCAAACCCCCTTCAGTAACTATGTGGTATAAAAGAGTATGAGACCACTACATTATGGAAAAGATAGCTGATCAAATTTCGCTAACTGACTCCAACAAGTACCAGTCATACATTCTGGAGCAATGGTTTCCTGTAATAGAATATGTTATTATTTGATATTGTTATAATTTGTTTTGTATTGTTATAAAAACATTTAAAATAAAAAGTAAGAAAAGTATGACTGTACTTGAAAGCTGTTTAATCTGCCATGGAAGAGTGCAATTTAGCCATAGAAATTTATTTCCAATAATCTGTAAAACATGTAAAACAGACAGAATACTTTTGTTCAGTAATCAATGTACAATATATCAATATGTATTTTATAAGAGGGCATACTTAAGTTTCCATGGATAGTGCGGTACAGTGGTTACATTGTTGAACTATGATCTGGGAAATCCAGGTCTGAATCCCTGCTCTGCAATGGAAGATCACTGGGTAACTGTCTCTTAGCCTAACCTATCTAAAAGAGTTGTTGTGAGGATGGAGGAAGGGGAGAATGCTGTTGTAAGTCACTTTGGGTCCCCATTGAGGTGAAAAGTGGAGTATAAATATCAAAATAAATACATAAGAATTCTGAAGCATATATTGTTGATATATTTTTTATTTTTTAGAAAACAAAGAAAAGATATAAAAGGGACACAGAAACGAAAAAGGGTTTACATATCAGAATTATGTATATTAAAAATAATTATGCAACACAGGGTGTGTGAAACAAAAAATATTTCTCCCCAACATCCCCTTTATTATAATTTTTAAATCGCTATCTATAATATACAATGGTACTTCTGTTGGGGTATATTTAAAATCAACATTTTTTTTACTTTAAATTCCATAACAAATCTATTTTACATCTGCATTATTGGTTTCATCTTTACTACATATTTGATATTATATATAGTTGACGCCTCTACTCACTGTAACTTTTGACAATAAGTAGTATATCAGATTATAGAAAAAAATATTCTATATCTCATAAGAAGATATTTTTGCTCAGGATCCCCTTCTTTATACATTTCTATTCAAGATGTTACATTTAAAACTTTTTATTGTTCTGCTTCTACAATTTAATACATTTGTGTACAATTTTTAAACTACTTCTCATTTTGAATTTGTCTCCTTGTATAACACACACTCCATCTCTCCTCAAATTTTGTGATTGATCTGTTTCTTAGATAAATCGTCTATTTTGCCATTACTGCATATCTGGCAAGTTTATTTTCTCATTCTTCTCAGCAGGTACAGACATCTTACATCTTTATCTTATGGGTTAAGCTTTTGCTTTCAGTCTTCACAACTCCCTCCACATTAATGAAATAAGTTGTTTCATATCTCAAGGAGTAAGAAAAATAGAACTACCCCAAGCTAAATGCCAACAAACCCTCTAAAAGGAAAAGAGATGCTAGGCGACATTGATTAAGCTTTGACTAAGCTTACTCTTAGTTTCTTAGCATTCCAAGTAAATTTGTTTATCTGTCTCTGCCACTCTTTCAATATTCTTTCTTTCTATATGTACAGGTAACATTTGAAATAACAAATTTAGTTTTGGCAGCACATTCATTTTGATTGCAAAGATTCTTCCCAGCCATGAAATTTTTAATTTTTTCCATCTAGATAAGTCTGGTTATATCATTTCCCAAATCTTGTGGTAATTATTTTTGAATAGATTACAATTTTGCCCAGTCATGATTATTCCCAAATATTTCTTGGGGTTGTTGGTCACTGTGCATTCTGTACATTTCATAATGTCTTCTTGTTGCATTAAAAATTCATCATCATTTTTGTCACTTTTCTATTGATTTTGTAACCGGAAAATTACCCAGATTCTTCAATATATTCCATTATCTACTGTAGTGATTTTTGGGGGTCCATGGCTGCTAGAACCACTTTGTCTGCATAGCTTTTCATTTTAAATTCTGTGTCTTCCACTTTTATTTCTTTTATCCTTGTATCTTGTCTGACCTTGTAACAATGGAGCTGTGGAGTCCTGTGAGAAAAAATTCTACTTTGTGAGCTACTGGCATTAAAGTTGTAAGTGAGCAATTTGGCTACTACATAAATTAGTTTGCTCTGGAGCCATCCTTCTTGAGCTAAGACAAAATTGTGTGAGCTGGAGGCTAAAAAACTGTGAGCTAGCTCACACTAACTCAGCTTAGAGGGAACACTGCCTTGTAACTAAAGTCTCTAACTCTAGGATAAATAGTAGAGGTGACAAAGGACATCCCTAACATGTTTCTTTATCTATTGAAATTGTTTCTGTTAATTTCCCATTTATTAAAATCTTTGCTTGTTGGTTCAAATGTAAACCTTGCATCCAGTTCCAGAGTTCAGGGCCACAGTTCAAATTTTGAAGTACATTCAATTAAAAAGGCCATATTAAATTGTCAAACACTTTCTCTTCATCCAGAAATAAAAATGCTGCTTTCTTTCTCTTCTTGTTCACAAATTTGATTGCATCTGTTTGTTGTATGTATATCTATATAAGAAAATCATGAATCTAAGTCTGAACCACGCTATGGAATATATGATCAATAGATCCACAACATGAAGGATAGATGGAGGTGATTGCTCTACAAACCTGAAGGAAATACAAAATTTGCAGAAAAATCTGAAATCTAAAAAACAAAGAACATCAGAGGGTTAAAACTTCACTTAAATAATTGAAACAACACCTGTAGCTTTAAGAAAAGAATGTCCACTGAGCTCATTGGCCATTTTGGATTTTGTTAGGCAACCTTGACAGTACTGCTGAGCCTTCCAAGCCTTAGTTTGAAAGGTCCCATTGTCCTCACCTGTCACTTTCCCCGATGAGGACTAACTGGGAACAGAGCTTGCAGTGGCCACTGAAGACTCACTATCCACAGAACTGGGTCCAGCTTAGAAGACACAGTGCAACTTGGCCTGGGCTAGCAGCAGTGGCCACCAATCAGCTCTGCCAGGCTTTTCCCATGGAGAGGCTGCCAATAGGAGGGAAGGAGGCAAAGCTGAAAATGGGGGCAGATAAAGTTAAATCGGCTGGTGGGTGTGTTGGAAGTAGAGAAGGAAGCAGAAAAAGGGGAGAGGATATGGGGACTTCCAGGGAAGGGAAAGATGAAATATTGGTGGGAGGAGAATCCAGGGGAAAATGAGATGCCCACCAGAAGTTCTTGTAGGTCCTCTGCTTGTTATAATAACAAAGTATTCGATCCACTGGAGTACTTCCCTGGATGGATTTCTTCCCATGGAGCATTAATTTCTCACCTCTGCATGCCCATCCAAAATGCCCCCCTCCATTCTGTTCCTGTGTTGTCCTCAGTTTTGGAACACTTTGGGCAGCAGTGAGAGGAGGAGGTGAAAAAGTCACACCATATCAGCAGAAATCCATCCCATCTGAGTAAACACTCCCATGGATCTAAGCCAAAGACTGAAATTTCCAGCAGGTACTAGAATGCTCTCTTAGTTTCATTTGTCTTCCGACAATGCCACAGTCCTGCAAGCTGATAAATTAGTATAGCAATACATGCCACTGTAGCACAGCCTTTTGAACTGCTGTAGCTGCTATACTATAGGTAAACCCACCGTGGAGCCCTTTTGCACATGCAAAGACAGATCCTGAAGGGCAATAGTGTATTTATTTTATAGGCAACTGCGTCTAATTGAATTCAGAAGCATCATCTTACATGATTTCCCACTGCAATTATAACCAAGCAATCAATCCAGCTAATTTGAAAGTGTAGATAAACAAATGGTTGGTTGACTGATGATCGAAATTCACAATAAGATTATGATGAAAGCGGCAATAAATCACTAGGCAACATTTTATTGCACACAAACTGCCCTATAGGAACACATAAGAGGGAAGTGCTCTTTGATGTAGCAAATGGTATTTACTTTCCATCTAAAAGGCAGCTCTGAATATCTATATCAACCGAGAACACCTTCAATATGAAACAAAGGATAAGGAGAAGAAGGAAGCAAAGACTCCACTGTACTTCAGATTAGCAGAACTAGTTAATTTACAGAGAGTGGCCTAAACATCTTGTTCCTAGTATGTATATGCCAAAAAATGTGCCAAAAACACATGAAGCTAGAACAAAGTTAGAGTTCCAAAGTTGGAATTCCATTTCATCATTTGACAAAGTGTGCATGCACACAAAAGCTCACACCTTGAATAAAACTTTGTTGATTAAAGGTGCCATTGGACTCTAACTTTGTTCTGTTGCTTCAAACCAACACGGCTGCCCACCTTGATCGATCTTCACAGATGAAGATAGATCACACAAGAAAGAAGCAGCACAGTATCACAGCCAAGGAGCAATCCATAGTCTAGGGTTCCCAACCTTTTTGAGTCTCTGGGCACCATGGAATCCTGGCACAGTGTGATGAGAGCAACCACACAATGGCCGACACAAAATGGCTAACACGGGAGACAGAGCCAGCCACAAAATGGCTGTCATAGCTTACCTTCAATCATACCATGAAGATCCTTGTATTGTGATGGCAGCTGCTGCCAAAACAATGTATTTGAAGATCTACAAAGCCAATCAAATCTCCAATGGCCAACAGCTCTACCTGGCCTTTCCAACTTTTTAAAATCACTTGGCAGGCACCAGGAAAGGCACCATGTTGCATTAGTTCTTCTAGTACACCTTGCAGAACGTAGTCATTCTTGCATCCTGCGTGGCAGGCTGAATAGCACTTCGACATCTATTGATGCTGTTACAAGTGACTGCTCCTTGAAAAAATGTGTGATTCTTTTTCAAACATTCAACATTGCACATGCACATACTCACACTGTTTTAAATTGCGCATGACCTGGCCTATCAAACAAGCTAATAAATTCTGAGTGTGCATCAGCGATGGCTATCTAGCTAGCACACAGAAGGTCCCAAGTTCAATCCCTGGTGGATAAAAGGTTTAGGTAGTAGTTGATGTGAAAAACTTCCACTGGAATCTTGGGTGTCTTTTACATGGGGGGGGGGGAAGGATTTAGTGGTTTCCCCACTGCTGCTGAGGCTGCAGATGAAGGGTAGCAGCAACGGGGCTTCCACATGGCAGGCTTCCCCACCCCAGTCCCCCAGAAGCAACCATTCGCTTCTCCTGGGCCCCCCAGGCCTTTGATTTTTTTAAAAAAATAGTACGGGAATATCATTATATCAATATACCATTGTAAATATAGGTGTCAAAGGTTCTTTGAATATCTAGCCACTGGGCTACTCCAGGCATGCACAACCCATAGAGTGTGTCAACCCCCCCCCCCAAGCTAGAAGCATCAAACTCCCAGAGTACCTCCCTAGGCTGCCCCTCTACCTGCCCTCCAAGTTGTGTGCAGATTGGTTTTGGGGAAGAGGAAAAAGATCCCTCCCTAGGGTCCAATGTGCATAGTGAGGAGGGGGGAGGAGTGTGTCAAATGCCCCCCCCCCCAAGCTAGAAGTGTCAAACTCCCAGAGGACCTCCCCCTGGCTGCCCCTCTACCTGCCCTCCAAGTAGAAGCAGAAATAGGGAAGAGGAAATGGGTGGAGATGACTAAAGCTGTGTCTGTAGTCTGCTTATTATTCCCTCTGTATCAGAAGTGGAAGAGGCAAAAGTTCTAGTCCAAAACCACCTTCTGATACCCTGGGGCAACACTGTACTGACTGCGAAGTCAAAATTGAATGACTATAAAACTATGCAGAAGCTTCAAAATAACCTGATGTACAAGGAAAGTGACAGCAGGATGCAATGCAGAGGGAGATTAACATTCCGACGTGGCTGCAGAAAAACAGTGGGGAAACAGACAGGTGCAGAAAGAGCCTTACTCACCCTAAGTTAAAGGCTGGCACTGCAGAGCTGCAAAGGAACAGCAGGGAAGAGCAGGGTTGCCAAGTCTCACCTGGTTCTGGAGCGGGGGACTCCCGTGAAGATTCCGGAGCGCACGCGCACCACATCCACGTCACCAGGAAGTGACATGACGACGCTGGGCACGCTGGGGGCAGGGCCACGATCATCTGAGGGAAACCATAGAGTTTTCCCTTGGATGACTGTGGCCCCGCCCCCAGCGTGCACGTCATGGTAGAATTCCCCCCGGGGCCAAGTCTGGCGGCGGCGGTGGGGAACGGGCCTCTGGGGCGGGGGTTTCGCCGCCCCCCAGGGGGGACTTGGCAAGCCTAGGGGAGAGCCTGAGTGAGACTCAATGGCTGATTCTGCATTGACTTTTCCCTTCGTTGTTTTATGAAACCCACGTTGGAACAGAAATTCCCCTCTGCATGGCTTCCTGTTTTTGTTTCCTTTGATTATCGGATTTTATGGTAGCCTCCACACTCCAGGCCGCGTTCACTTCCTTTGGTCATCAGATTTTATTGTACCTTCTGCATAGATTTATGACTCTTTGGGGTGACTTTGCAGTCAGTATGGCATTGCACTGAATGTGGTTTTGAGCGGCACTTTTCCCTCCCAGTTGAGAAAATGTGGAGCGAATACTAGATGCAGAATCGCACAAAGACTGCAATAGACCACAGTACAGGGATCACTTCTTGGTATACACACAATATGAATGAACTACGTTCTTCCCTAATTCTTTGGTTGCTCTTTCAAGCACCCTGCCTCCTGCCACTAATAGGGGTTTTAATCATGAAGCCTAATGCTATCAATGTTTCCTATCCAAAAGATTTAATGGATAGATCTTATGCTTGCTTTTGAGGTGGCTGAATTCAATTTTGTGCTTCTGTTGCTGAATGGCTTTTTCTAATTAATACAAGTAATGCTTTAAGGCACATTGTTCTGGTTTTCATTAAAATGGTTTGGTACAAGAACATGACAACAACTGGGAACATAACAAATACTCCTCAGATACACTGACACCACAACTAATGTCTGTTTCTTCTGTTCAAAACACTTAAATCTTGCCCCTCAAGTACTTGCTTAATATATTAAGAGAAATTCCAGCAAACCTCCTGATAACCAGCAACACAAATAATTAGAAGGGTAAAGTTACATGAAAAATAAGAATTACTGCTTCACAATACTTAGTTAAAAAACTCTTATTGTGCATACTGCTGAAGAATTGAAACATTGTGTTTCCCTCAGAAATGTGTTCCTCTCACTAAACATTAAAAGCTGGTGCACTGCCCAATTTCATGCCCATTTAGGAACTGTAGAGTGAAAACCATAGAAATGCTGATTCTAGAAATTTCTCCAGTTTAAATGACATTGTAGTTCCTCACAAACTTGCAAATGGAATGAGGCTTTGCAACATTACATTTCCTAGATACTTTCAGGCATTCAGTCAAAGCCTTGGATTGCCAATGCCTTAAGAGTGCACATACGGATTCCATCCCTATACATCCCATTTCAACCACAAGAGCCATATGGCAATTCATACCTTGGATCTCACAACAAGAACGGAACCTGAGACAACTAAACCCCCTGAACAAAGCCTTAGTATGTGAGGTGGTAATCACCAAAATTGTAGTGTGGATAATATTGGATTTGGACTTGAGAGTCCTAGGTTCACACCTCTTATACAGCCACAGAAGTCACAAGGTGACCTTGCAACAGGTAGGGCTGCCAACCTCCAGGTAAGGGCTGCTGTTCTTCCAGAATTACAATTGATTGCCAAAGTCCAGGAATATCCAGGAATTTCCATACCCAGAGTTTACTACCCTATTTATAGGCTTCTTATGGAGATGAAATGTGGGGCAGGTAGCCATCCTGAGATGATAACAACAGCAATAAACACAACAATGACTATGGTGATGATGTGGTTTTAAGGGATCTGTGGCAAGAGACTGTGCTCATCAGCTGCATGATATCATCCAGATGAGTCATACTTGCGAATAACACATTAAAGTGAAAAGACCACACAGCACTATGAGTATGATGTCAAAATCATCTTGATCCCTAGATAAGGAAAGTGTTTAAATGACAAGCTAAACAAGTTAAAATGACTTCTATCTGAATAAATAATAGAAACAATGTGGTTGCTTATGGTACACTATACTTTTTGGACATGTCTGTTACTCTGAGCTGATTCTTTAATTTTTTTCCTGTTTCTCTTTTTCCAACTACTAGGTCACAACCACAGTCTGGTTTAGATAATGGTACTATGATGTGGTTTCTCCCTGAACAGCAGTTTCGTGTCAAATGCAAATGTGGTACTTGGGGTGCTCAGCAATTTCAAAACAGATTTTGGTGACTATTCTTGCTGTCTGCTGGGATTTATTTTTAAACACGCAGCACTTGCAGTACTATTTGATTAGTAAAAAGATTGTATTCAACAGCAATGACTACTATGCCTTTCTCCTTTGTTCAATAGGAAACAGATATCTGCCAAATTCAGTTATCTTTATTCCTTTGAAATGGGCATACCTCAATAATGTAAGGTGCTGAGGATGAGAGAACAAGACTGCTGACACATTCTGAACTTAGGCTGTGAATCTTCCTAACACAAATGGATTCACTCCAAACCTCTGAACAGTACAATCAAAGTTACCATTTAAGCAGTGACCACAAATATGTATTTAGACTCTGCACACACATCTTGGTAAAGACCTTTGAGGTTAATATGAAACACAGTGGCTTATACATTTCTCAATCAAACAATGTATGAACTAAAAGCTTCTCTGTCATCTTGTAGAATATAATTCTTAAATATACGGTTTAAGACAAATTTAGACTGACTTCCGGTTGGCGGATTGGCGATGGCGGTCGCTCTCCCCAGTTTGCGGGGAGACGATTAGCACACCAGTGGCAAGGAGGGGTGCTGCCTCAAGCGGCACCCCCACGGAGCCCTTGCGATGGGTTCCAGGCCAGAGGGCTTTTGATGGTTTATTGTTTAATCTTGACATCAACAACATAGTTGGGAAACTTTCATGGCCCCACTTCACTCCCTCCTCATTGGGCCATCAAAAAATTTCAATCTTGTTATATGCTGATGACATGGTCTTAGTTTCTCTCACAAAAACTGGTGTGAAGAGGCTATTGCATCAATTAGGGACTTATTGTAAAGAAGAAGCTCTCACTATAAATTTTGATAAGACTAAGGTAATAGTTTTTAGGAACAGGGCAAAAATCTCCTTTTGGCGTATTCTTGGAAATCCAGTTAAACAATGCAATTCATTTAAATACCCTGGCATTACTTCTAGAGAGTCTATAAACTGGCCCACCCATGCTGCTTCGGTCAAATTGTCAGCACTAAGATTGGTTGGGTCTATTTTGAGCTTCTACTACTCCAAGGGAGGTCACCTTATAGACCCGGTTCTGAAACTATACAAGAGTAAGGTACAAAGTTGAAGTATGGGGATGGAATGACGTCATCTTGGCCAGCCTCGAAGTAGTTCAGAATAATTTTTAAGGCACATTTTAGCACTCCCCAAGGGGTCCTCAGCTGCTCTGATGAGAGCTGAAACTGGTATTCCTTCTCTTAAGGCTCGGGCACACATTATAATTATCAGATACTGGAAAAGAATGGAAAATTCACAATCTAATTCTCTCAGTCACCAATCTTTTAACCTGCTGTTAGCTAAAGCTTGACAGCGCCTTCACTTTCTTAACAACATACATTCAAGATACTCTATTCCCAATGATCTTTTGGGAACATCAGTTGATAAATCCCAACTTAGAAACTGGATTTATGACTTTGATGCTCAGCCAGACCGTTCTTTTATATTAAAATAAAAAGTGGCACCATGGTACAAATCAATTAGATCGGACCATACTAGAACTCCATACTTAGTCAATATCTCTAAATACGTACTTACAGCATCCTTTACCTCTCTACGGTTTCAATCAATGCCAATGGCAATTTTAGAGGGCCAATTAATCAAGGTCCATTGGTCCATCAACTATATATTTGTGGTACCCATGAACTTGAGGATTTACCTCACTGTATTCTTTTGCCCACTGTATTCTAGTCTGAGGGCTAAATTTTTAGCAGGTATTTTATCTGGTCTTAGTGTTTATCCAGTTGAGGATAAAATTTCATTTTTGTTATCTGACATTGATGCATATGTCTCTTATAAAGTTTCATTATTTGCCCTTGCTGCAAAGAATATACATTCCAAGGTGGCAATGGGAAGGGGCATTATTCAGGCTACTGTATTAAGTTAGTCATATTTTGTTATTGATTTCTGGTACTTTTGTATATTCTGATATTAACCTATAGTTTGTTCACAATTTGTATTTTGTAATCTTGTAACGGCCAATGGCTAAACTGAAATCATGTTTCACACTCCCTTGTTGTTGTTGTTCAGTCGCACAGTCGAGTCCGACTCTTTGCGACTCCATGGACCAGATCATGCCAGGCCTTCCTGTCTTCCACCGTCCTCTGAAGCTTGCTAAATTTCATGTTCGTTGCATCTATGACACTGTCTAACCATCCCATCTTCTTTAACCTTCAATCTTTCCCAGCATCAGGGTCTTCTCCAGTGAGTGCCCCCTTCTCATTTGGTGGCCAAAGTATTTGAGCTTCAGTTTCATTATCTGGCCTTCCAGGGAACAGTCAGGGTTGATTTCTTTTATGATTGACTGATTTGATCTGCTTGCAGTCCAAGGGACTCTTTGTATATTCTGTATTTTTGTATCAAGAGTCTTCTCCAGCACCATCATTCAAAAGAATCTTTTCTTTAGCGCTTGGCCTTCCAACTCTCGCAGCCACACATGACTGCTGGAAATACCATTGCTTTGACCATGCAGACTTTTGTTGGTAGGGTGATGTCTCTACTTTTTATCATGCTGTTTAGGTTCGCCATCGCTTTCCTCCCAAGGAGCAGGCGTCTTTTAATTGCATGGCTGCTGTCATAGTCTGCGGTGATCTGGGATCCCAGGAACATGAAGTCTGTCACTACTTCCACGACTTCCCCTTCTATTTGCCAAGGAGTGATGGGGCCGGATGCCATGATCTTACTTTTTTGATGTTGAGCTTCAAGCCCACTTTTGCACTCTCCTCTTTTACCCTGAGCAAGAGGCTCTTTAGGTCCTCTTCACTTTCTGCCATTAGAGTGATATCGTCTGCATATCTGAGGTTGTTGATCTTTTCCCCAGCAATCTTAATTTTGGCTTGTGATTCATCCAGGCCAGCATTTCACATGATGTACTCTGCACATAAATTAAATAAGCAAGGTGACAATACACTCCCTTAAGGAGCCCCTAATATGGAGTAGACCCTCAACACCCCACTACCAGGGTGCAGCATGCCCCAACTCTTCTCGGGTAAGTCTGGGAAAGTGGAGGCATTCTCCAGAAATTGCTATTTTGTTTTTAGCCCAAGTTTACAGGCACCATTGCAGACTTGGAGGGAACAGAAACAGATATACTTACCCCAATCCAGTCATACATAGCACTGGCTTAAGCCCTTGTGACCACAGGCAGCAATACACACTGGGGGAACAGAGGATTAGGACATAGTAGCAGATATTATTCTTGTCTCTTCCTGATACCAGCCAGCATTTGCTATCTTGTCTAAAAAATGTATTACTAATACAAAGAGAGAAGGAACCAAACCAAATATAAGAGGTTCTTGATAAGTATCTGAGATCTGCTAATATCTTTAATCAATACATCTAATTCTGAACCAGACCATAAAATGTGGATCAAAAAACCCACACAACGGGCCAGAGAAAACAGAGGTTTTTTTTCTATATGCCGGGGGGGGGGGGGGGGAAGCCGGGGGGGGGGGGGAAGGACCCAGGCTTGCAGGAAAAGATCAAATGTAAAAAAACCCCTCACATTTATCTAAGTAGATCAAAGGTATGCAATTTTTTTGGTACAAGTGCCCCAAAACCACAACATATATTTGTGAGGATGCTCATGTGCTGCATAGCAAACGAAAAGAAAAGGGCAGAGATGCAGGCTGTATTTGGCCAGGTGTGCTGGAAGTAAGCTGATCTCTAGTGGCATAGCCAGCATGCTGAGCATTCATTTTGGCCCCATGAATAGAGAACCCACCATAGACATGGTCTGAACTGCCAGTGTTTGGCACATGGTGGAGCGGTTGCCAATCCCTGAACTAGACCAACTTGTTGGATTATTTTTTTAACTTCTAAACTTTTCTTGAGTTCCTTCTAATTGCAATAGTTCTTATTTCATTTGGAGAATTTAATAGTCCTGTTTCTGCTAAAAAGTACTGCAGGCCATATGACACATGCTGTCAAACTGAGAATACCGGTCATCTATTTTCCCAGTTTTAAAAGCCACAGAATAACAGTGCATGGCTCAGTGGGGCTCCATTGTTCTCTTGCAATTCTATCTGTAGTATATATGGATTTCAGAGGCCTTGATCCAAATCCACATGGAGTCATTAGAAAGACATCAACTGATTTAAACATACAGTGTTCTCGAACAGCAACCTGCTGAAAGATTAATGTGTCACACTGATATAAACTGATCTGTTACCTGCTTTTTAAATTGAGGATTTATTTCCAATAATGACAGTTGGATGAGAGACACACGTACTACTTTTCCTCCACAGCCATACTCTCAGGATTGAAAAACATTAATTTAAGGAATCAACTTCCTCTCTACTTAAATTTTCCCTAATTACTGTTATCAGAAAAGTTTTTATTCAACAGGTGGTCTCTGCACTAACCTTTAATTATTTCATAAGATATGTCCTGACTAGCATTTCACATCTAGAATATTTAATATCAGACTCAGTACCTCATTAAAAGAGACTAACTATGAAGGAATGGTTCAAGGTGGGTAGCCGAGTAGGTTTTAAAGGTGCCACTGGACTCAAACTTTGTTCTGCTGCTTCAGACCAACATGGCTACCCACCTGAATCCATGAAGGAATGGGCCATACCAAGGCTGAGGAGTTGACAGCCAGGAATTAATGGTCTTATAGTGGCCTTAGGTCAGTACCACTGGCAGGTTTGAGAGATGATGGTTAGAAATGGTCTCATTACAAAGCCTGGATGCTTTCCCCAAAAGCCATTTCACAAACAAGAAAGGATAAGGATTCAAGACTGCTATTTGTAAGCAGTGTAAGGAAACAGGGTGACTTGTGAGTAAAGAAAGGCAAACAGGAATTAGGCATTACTTCAGAACTGCTGATAAAACAGGGAGAGACTATGAAGTAATCCAGGGTGTCAAACATGTGGCCCGGGGACCAGATCAGGCCCCCGGAGGGCTTCTATCAGGCCCACAGTAGAGCTGGCTGTCTTCTGCTTCTTCTTCCAGTTCTGCTGCTGCTGTGTCATTGTAGGTTTGCAGCTTACAGATACACACCTGAACAGCATACCCAAGATTGCAACAGGACAGACATTTTGATGCAATACTTCAGAGCAAGAGGTGTCAGTTATCAGACACTGTTAAATAAACAAAATATTGCAAGAGTGCTGATGTTTTAAGCATGTTTTTATTTTAAGTAAAAGAAACCCCTTTGTGTTTGTGTCCTTTATATCTCTGCTACTTGGCATTACATTTTATGACACACATGGCCCGGCCCAACAAGGTCTGGCCCTCATAACAAATGAGTTTGACACCCCTGAAGTAATCCCTATTTGCTTTGTTCTGTACTTAAGAGAAAGTCAGGGAGGCAGATGAAAGATAATTCTGCCAAATTATTCAGCTCACTAACTGGTCCATGCAACTATCCAGCTTTGAATAATGTTCTGCAAATTAACAACAAGAATTAAGAGACATTGATGATTTAGTCAAATGGTTTGATGTTAGAAGTCTGAGTTCCCACCTGAAAAAGGCATCATGCTAGGCAGCCTTTGAATTTAGGAGACTAGCTGAGGATCCCCCTCCCTCCGTTACCACAACTAAATGTATGTCGTGCACCATATTGAAAGACAAATGGGAAAGGGGGATGTGAACTTTCACAAACGTCTATAGGGAATGGCAAAGTTAGTCTGAACTGCCAGAAAATATATTGAGGATGTAAAGAAGTCTGCTTTGCAAAGATGTGGTACATATCATTCTATTCACTAGAGTAATAAAAATGATTTAAAATTTTGAAAAGGTGGCAGGACAGGGGACAATGGCTGGGATAAAAGAGACAAGTCATCCCACAGCATGCTGACTTTGCTCTTAAGGTCTTTCAACAAACCACTGTCACAGCTGAGGTGTCTAGCTTTCATCATTTTATATAGTACTCTGATCATTTTTAGTACTTTACAATGTGTACATTTTTCTTGCCAACAACTCTGAGAGATGCATTTTTACTGACTCCAGTTTTATGGATGAAGTTCTGAGGCTTGGAGACATGGGGCCACAAAATCTAAGTGAGAGCTGCATTCAATATTTGCTTTATGAACAATGATCTCTTAAGGCCCACACCTAAAGGTCTTCAGTCAGATCGGCCAAAAATGGTTAGACACACAGCAATTGCAGTTGCTGTCTTTCATCCCTGAGTTATACATTATGTCTGGGCAAAAGCTTGTGCAAGTAAGAAGATCTGTAAAAACAAAAAGTAACACCAGAAGAGGATGTGGGCTGGATCCAAATCCAGGCCAACATTCCATTCTCACTAGAGATGCTTCTGAAGTCTACACTCCTTTGTCTATGGGTTTCAGCAGGCTGGAAAGCCAGTCTTCAAAGTGAAGGAACCTCAGTTGCCAAATTCTTCTCTGGCTTGAATGGTAAATTGGAGCCAGAGAGGAATTCCCTTTCTCCTACCCTTTCCACCCCACCCTAACTTCTCTGCCCTGCTGCTGGCAAGTGACTGAAGCAATTATAACAGGAGTTGATCAGATTTCTAGTTACAAGACTAATGAGCAGAAGACAGAGATTATAGTTTGAGTACTGATGGTTACGGGAATGATGTTAGAAGGCCTATAGTACAGTAGAGAATTATAGGAAGGTTACAGAGATATATATTTATGACTTGTACATAGGTATCACTTTGACAGAATATTGTAAGAAATATCTCAGAATCTGAAAATTAAACAAAATTAATGTTTCCTAAGTTTTTATTTCTTATTATTATACAACCTACAAAAGAAAGAATGCATAAATTAGCCAATATTGAAATGGTTGGCTTCCGGTTTGTGGATTAGTGATATGGAGGGGTGCTACCTCAAGTGGCATCCCCACAGAGCCTTTGCGATAGGCTCCAGGTCAGAGGGCTTTTGAGGGGTAGCCTCTTCGACGGCTCGATGCCAAAGAATTGAGGCTTCCCTCTGCCCTGACGGTCCTGCCACTGTGTGGCCCTTGGGCACAAGCTGATTCGACTGGAACAAGCACTGGAGATCGAGTGGAGTATCGATTGTTGTGAGTGAGGTCAGAGAAATGACCAACGTGAGTTCAAAATAAACAGAACATTTTAAAAGCGAATTATCCCCCCCCCCGGTGGGAAAAGCGGAGTGCAAAGAGGGACGCCTCTTATGCGAATGGACAGATAAGCGTAACGAAGGGGCGCAGGGGGGGGAACAAGCAGCGATCTTGTTTTGAGAGACTTACTTGAGCGCTGACATTGAGGCGACAATTTTTCGAGCCCAGGAGAAGCAGTTTGGAATTGTAAGCAATTGTATAAAATGGCGGCCTCGCAAAGAAAGTTTAAAATGAAACTGGCAGGTAGTCAGAGCCCAAAACTGGAAGAGGGAGCAGACGTCATGAAAATGTTAGCGGATATGGTTAAGCCGGTGATGGAGCAACTCCATGGTATTAACCAGCACCTGACTTCGATGAATAAAAACTTCGTATCACACCAGCTCCAACTGGCAGAAACAGAGAAGGTGGAGCACGCGACTTAGAGAATTAAAGAGATAGACACCACAAACAAGAAAATGAAGAAAAGAATGGGGGAAGTTGAAACAAAGCAAAACGTCCAAGAAAACTGTTGCAGTTACAAATGGAAAAAGCCAATATGATTCCATGAAGCCAAAAAGATTCCAGGGAGTTCCTGAATCGGAAAAGGAGGATCTGAGGAAGTTACTCAGCGAGATTATCGCTCCAGCAATAGGCTCAACAGCGGATGAAGTAGTAAAAGAGATGGAGACTGCCTACAGGACTTACTCCAATTACATTAAAAAAATAGCCTGCCTGGAGAAATTGTGGTCAGATTCTCAAGAAAGGTGACAGGGATTTTTGGTGTCAATGCACCCTTGTTGGTAAATTTAACCTGACAAGAGTTAAAAAGATGGAGTCTGCATATCAGAGACAGTAGATGTTGATCAAGGCCTAATTTATGTAATTTGACCCAGAAAAGTTGTCTATCAATCGAATCGAAGGCTTTGCGAAGATTGATAAATGCTACATATAGTTTACCTCTAGGGCAAGACTTCATAGTGCCTCATATTTGTCAATCACACAAGTAGACTGCACTTGCATTTGGCAAAAAAAACTAGGAGGGTAGTAGGCAGGCTTAGTTCAGAGGAACAGCAGAATACCACAAATGTGACAACTTTAATTCACTGTGCACTCTGAATATTTAACCCAGAGCTTGGAGGGCTACAAAGAAAATTCAATATCGAATCCAGGTGATACATGGGAGGGCAACTAGGAATCTAACATGTTTGGATTTCTGAGCAATGTTGGCCCCTGGAAGCCCAACATACAGAAAGTTTTAAAAAGAAAAGTAGAATGCAGTGACAGCTAAAAAGAAGGATTTAGTGGTATATTATTTCCTTAGTGCTATGAAAGACTGTTGCTCTTCCTCAGTGCAACAGCTGATTAAATGAAAACTTTTAAGAATCTGGCAACAATCTAAATGCAAATATTGAATCAGAAGACATAGTTAAGCTTATTATGAGAACAAAGACTATGTTCAATAACTATTCTCAAATTATCACTTGAATTAAAATGCAATAATTTTAACTGGAAACAAGATAAAGGTTTAATTTCTATGCTTTAATGAATAATTATTTAAAACTCCTACTTAAAATTTATATACAGAATGAAAGTTGCCAGATAAAATTAAAGATGGTACTGTTGCCTTCCATAGTTGTGCAGAAAGAAAAATAATGGTAACTTTTTCATACTTTCTCCCTCTCTCTAACAGCACTGGAATTCTGGGAAACCATACCCACTGAAATTCTCCTCTAGGCAACTTTTAAAAGAATGGAAGCCTTGCCTTATATGTCTGTATGTGCCATCAAGTCACAACCAACTTATGGTGACCCCAGAAAGGGGCTTCCAAGGCAAATCAGAAAAAGAAGAAGAAGAAATTGGAGTTATACCCCGCCCTTCACTACCCAAAGGTGTCTCAGAGCGGCTTACAAACTCCTTTCCCTTCCCCTCCCCACAACAGACACACTGTGAGGTAGGTGGGGCTGAGAGAGCTCTTGACAGAATCTGCTCTTTTTCAAGGACAGCTCTTATCAGAGCTACGGCTTGCCCAAGGTCATCCAGCCAGGTGCAAGTGGAGGAGTGGGGAATCAAACCCGGTTCTCCCAGATTAGAGTCTGCGCACTTAACCACTACACCAAACTGGCAGATGGTCTCCCATCCAAGTACTACCCTTGCTTATCTTCTGAGATCTGATGAGAATGGGCGATATCATTCTGCCTTCTCTCCCCCTTGCCTTGAGAACATATATGTGACCAACTGAATTGTCACACATCACTAATTCTGCTTGCATATAGTTTAGTATGTTGTTTTATGAAAAGGGGCTCTGAGAAAAGTGATGGGTATAATCAGGGGTCTTTTCGTAGAAAAAGAGCTGCAGGAGCTCATTAGCATATGGTATGCTAATGAGCTACTAGGCTATTAGCATAATAGCTCATTAGCATATGTATCACTGGAAGAGATGTCAGAAGGGAAGCAAAGGGGGGGGGGAAACGCATCTTCAAAAGCCTCCCCTTCCCTTCCCTGGGGGGGGGAGCGAAGAGAGAAGGGGCTTAAAGGAGGGAAAGAAGAGAGAGAAGGAAAGAAGAAGGAAAAGAGAGGAAGGAAGGAAGGAAGGAAGAGAAGGGATAGAGAGACAGAAAAGGAGGGAAAGAAAAGGAAGGGGAGGAAAGGAGGAAAAGAAAGAGGGCAAAGAGACAGGGGGGAGGCTCTCCCACCCCCCACTCCCCCAATCAAGCCTCTGCCACCCCACCCCCCGCGGATCCCTCACTTACCCTGCTCCGGCGCTGGCCCGGGGAGGTGGCGACGGGTGTGTGTCTCTTCTAGCCTCCCCCAGGCCGCAGCGCCCCAGCATGCTCCAGCCCCAAAGACCCCTGTATATAATGCTACATAGGCTTCATATCACTTTTATATATTGAGCCTTACCTAACAAATAACAAGTTCTATTTGCATCCTAGTAAATTATACCATGCCAAACCCCTTCCTTGAAGCTTTGTTAGTGTAGTTCTCTTGCTCAGGTTTTGCTTGCATGTCATTTTTCTAAAGTAAAAGACAATGTAAGGAGCTACAAATGCACAATTCTGAACCCCATAAAGCTCTATACAGAATAATGCAATATGTACATTTAAGTGGTACATTTGTACACTATGCAACAGAGGCGAACAAACAAAACACCCAGCCATCACAACAATATCTGCCTATGAATGAGCAATAACTTCTATGCTGTCCAGTTTTTGTGCAATATTGACAAAATAAGATAGCGGGGGTGGGAGTAAATATAGTCCAGCTTGGACAAACAGGGGACCAAAAATCATAATAATTCTTTTATTTTAAACTGTTTATATATCTTTGTATGCTGCCTTGGGTGTTAAGGCAAAAAGGTGGGGGCATAAACACTCTAAATAAATAGCCAAATGTAGGCTACAAATCTGATTGCACAGCTTGTTCATTCTTAACATTTACTCTTCTTTCAAGAGATGCACTTTTGCATACACAACCTATCATGACATCAACATGGATTCTCAAATGTTTCTACTATAGATGTTTCAGATAAACATCTACATCAGGGGTCCCTAAAATTGTTGAGCCTGTGGGAAGCTTTGGAATTATAAAAGAGTGATGGGAACAACACCAAAATGGCTGTCATGGGGAGGGATTACAAACTGTATGGAGGTTCCAAGCCACAAATCCTCCTTTGATGGGGGGCATGTATTTCTAAATGAATGCTCCCTGCAGACCAAAGGGTGATTCCTCCTAGTGTTTTCTTAGAGCATCTCTACACTGAGATGTTCCACCGGTCGTATGGTTGAGGACAGGGACAGTTAGAGAGACCAGCTGGCCTCCCTCTTTCTCACCCCCCCTTCTCTTGTTTTTCATTTCCCTTCCTCTACCTTGTTTATTTATTTTATTTTGCTCCTACCTGTCTTGATCCTACCCTCCTTTCCCCTTCCTTTTTCTCCTTCTTTGCCCCTTTTCTAGGGCTTCCCCCTCTATCTACTGTTGGGCTGTGAAATTCTCTGTGCTGGCTGCTTCCCCAGTTGCCCACCCGTGATGAATTGTTGGGGTGCCATCTGATACAGCAGTTTGATTGTTAGGTTTTTAACTTGTAATATTGGATTTTTAAATTGTAATATGTTGATTTTATTGTACACCTAACTGTTCGAAGTCGCCTTGAGCCCTGCTTGGTGGAGAACGGAGTGGGCTATAAATTGCATAAAATAGATAAATAAATCTAATGAAGTGGAAGAAATCCAAAATTGGTTTTGCTTTAGGGAAGAAACATATGGGCTTTACGACTTACGCTGGTGGGCACCATACTGGGGATCACTAATTTAAATCAATCTCGGCTCACTACTGACCTCTTGAAAAAGGGAGTGTGGTATACAAGACCATGCAACATGCCAAGGTTCTTGATAATGTCATTCTTCCGTAACTTTGTGAATACTACTGTAACTCTCATGACTAACAATATACCCATAAAATGATCATCATCTCTTTCAAATTCAACTTTTAAGAAACCCTGTATAGGATATGTAGTTCAAGCATGGCTTCACCTGTAGATCTTTTTGTGACATATGGTTAATAAATTTCTTTGTAATCAGAATATTTGCTATGTTCTGTTCTTCCTTCAGTAAATATTAAAGAAGAAAAATGACTTTCCTCCCCGTATTTGGTTTATAACTACACATACAATGCAGGCATCTGTTAAAGTGATAAAAATCAGTGACAATATTAAATTGAGTTATGTGCAATCTAATATCTGAGTTATGTGCAATCTAATATCCAAAAACACCATAAGGTACATAAACCATGAAATAATGAATAAAATACAGAACCAATATAATTATTCCATGATTTAGTAAGAAAATGAAAGGGAAGCACACAGCATCTAATTGCACAGAATGAAGGGGGGCAGGAGACTATTAGAATAACAGCACATTTAAAATCAGATGCATCTACCTCCTTGACGACTGCATTTTTTTTACTCTATCCGATGGCCATGTGGCTAAAGATAACTGTGCAAACAGTGAAGAGAAAAGATGTTACATCCTCATCACACGTACAGCCACTGTAGGCAACTGCTACACCAACAGTGTAAAGGAGTTACAAAATTTCTAGTCTCTATAGTCAAAAAGAGAATGATCTCTCCCAGGTAGGGCTGCCAACTCCAGATTGGGAAATTCCTAGAAATCTGAGGGAAGGAACTTGGGGAGGAGAGCATTTGGGAAAGGGAGGGACCTCAGCAGGATATAATGCCATATAGTCTGCCCTCCAAAGCCCCCATTTTCTCCAGGAGTACAAATCTCAGTACTCTAGAAGATCTCTGGGCCCCACCTGGTGGTTGGCAATCCTATCCCCATGGCTAAGTACAGTTAAAAAAGCGATTTCTACTGTATATAAAATTTTGTTAAAATGGTATACGGAAGATGAGACGGTGAAAGAGCAAATGCTTAAATGGGCAGTAAATGTTAATACTAAGATCTCTATGGACTCATGGGAATATCTGTGGAAAAATTCGATTAAGATCTCATCATGTACCAATGTGAAAGAGAACTGTTATAAAATGATGTACAGGTGGTATATGACACCAAAGAAAATAGCCAACATGAACCAAAACTTTTCTAACAAATGTTGGAAATGTAGAAAACATGAAGGTTCACTTTATCATATGTGGTGGACATGTGAAAAAGCTGTGGACTTTTGGACTAGAGTTCATAGCGAAATGCAAAAATTTTTGAAATGTTCTTTTAAAAAAGCACCAGAAATTCTGCTCTTAGGACTTAAAATGGAAGAATTGAATATTACAAAAAGAACTTTATTTTGGTACCTGATTACAACGGCGAGAATACTTTATGCACAATGTTGGAAACAAGAAAGAATTCCAGAGTTAGAAGAAATGGATACAAAAAACTGTTTATGGCTGAGATGGACAAAATTACGAAAAAATTGAACAACAAAGAAGATCAGGAATTCTATGAGGAATGGAGAGACTTTAAAATTTACCTAGAAAAGAACTGGGATGTAAAGCACAATTTATTATATTTAGAACAATATTGAAACTAGAATATGATGTTATCTTAAGGTGTACTGGAGTGACGAGGGGGGAAGCATTGCGGGAAGCCACGGGGAGGGGGAGAGTAAAGTGGGGATATTGGGGGTAAAAACTGAAACATTAATGGAACTGATGACATGTCAATATTTTCATGAAAAATAAAATTGTGTTCTTAAAAAAAAAAATCCTAAGAATCCTAAAAAGCACAAGACAAACGGGTTGATTTGTTTTGGGTGTTCCAAATCAATAGCCGCAGTTAGGATTGTAATCGTGCTACCTATGGACTGCAAAATGATTTGCTTATGTAAGTCGCTAATAAAGTGTGACATATATTTGTTGCTTTTCTTCCCAATGCAACCAATTAAAAATGTAATGTAAATGAATAAAACAAACACACTGCAGTCCATGGGTCAAGACTCTTTTAGCTTGGGCCTCTGGCTACACACAAGATTAAATACCTATAAGAAAAGGAGAAAACAAACTTTGCTGTGGCTAGCAAACTAGCAGAATGTTCCCAACTTTCTTCTATGCCAGCACATTAACTTAATCATAAATAGGAAGATGGAATGCAGTAGAAAGTAAAATTTCTGTATATCTTTTTACATTTTATAAATGACAAATGACAATAAAGATTTTGATTATTTCAAAAGTAAGCATAGTGTGTAAACTCAATCAATCTATCAGTCAGTGGGTTAGGACATTTTGTAGAATCTGTTCATAGGCCTCCTACTGTGGAGCATGCTGTGTGAGGAAGTCAGGGTTGCCAACCCCCTGGTGGGGCCTAGTGATCTCCTGGAGTTACTATTGACCTGCAGACAACAGAGATTAATTCCCCCGACTGTTTTGAAAGGCTGACTCTCTGGCATTATACCCCACTGAGGTACTTCCCCTTCCCAAATTCCGTCCTCCCCAGGCTCAACCCCCAAAGTATCCAGGAATCTCATACCTTGGATCTGGCAACCCTAGAAGTTTTTTGTGCTGATTTGATATAGGATAGAAGAGTAAAAGCACTGTGGAGAAACATTACCTCAGTGTAAAAGCCACAGCAAAAATTAATGAAAGCATTAATATAAAATCAAACCTTCAATGGCATACAGAATAAACTAGGACAGGTTACAGCATTGTCAAATAAGAGGAATAAAAGGAAAAACTTATACAGTTAAAATTTAATATCAGATCTATCCTCTTATATTACTATACAATGTTCTTAGAAGTAACATGGCATTTGCCCAACATTGAGCTGTATATAATTATACAACATTATAATTCTCCATGATGTGCATTAATTGCAATACATCTCTACATTATTTGGAGCAGCCATCTGTTGAAAAATGTTCCATCTATTAATATTCATGATACAATTCTACTTTGTTACATTCCTGGTAGTCATTCAGAATGTGGGAAGGATCTCATTTAAGAATAGTTTCATATGTTTCTGATAATAGATCTTTGTTGTTGTTTTGACATTCAAGATCCTGGGAGTTCTTAAAAGTCAAAACTCTTTCCCCAAGAGTTTAAAACCCTGTTTTTGTTGTTGTTTAAGCACCACAGTACAACAAAATTGCAATAAAAAGTTAAGTAAGAGATGTTAGGATACAACAAAGATATTCAACAATGTAACTCTTGTTGACAGCCCTGTTAACAACAGTAGAAATTAAAATAAATACTGCTTTGCTGGGGGATATGCCAACATGAGCTACATTAGGCAAGCACCTTGATTCCTTCCTTCCACCTCCTTTTTGCAAAGGGAAAGCAGGGACTGGCTGTGTCAAAAAGAATTTACATACAAAAATGCTCAATAATCATAACATATTCAGATTCAGGACAAAGCATGGTCTCTTGGCTGTATCACACAGAAGTGGTACAGTATAGGAAATTATAACAATATTCAACAATGGTTTAAAATATGGAAAGCTTGTATCTTTGGAAGCTTTTTAGATTCCTCAGTGAAAAAACAAACAGTTGTGACAGATTACCTAAAATACCGCTTGGTTTAGGATTGCCAAACTGTGCCCGGCAACCAGTGGGAACTTAGGGGGGGGGGGGAATCAAAAGTTGGTCACAAAGCCTGGGTATCTGGGTCCCAGGCTTTTGCAGTTTAATTGACTTACACATATTCTGTTTGTAAAGTGGGTCACCACACAAAGTAAGTTTAGATTTGTGTGGGTCACCATAGCAAAATAGTGTGGGAAGCACTGCTATAGTCCAAAAGCAAAGGCCACACAATGTCTACAAGGATACTCTAACATTTTTTGGTACATTTTTATTGCTTTTTATCTCTACACACTATAGAGTATAGGGAAAAGGAATAAACTAAACTAAAATGCAGAGGAAGCAGGGATCAAAAAAAGTTATAAAATTCGGTTATATAAAGTTTCCTCATTATTTAGTTTTTACAAAATTGGAGTTTAAAAGTTAGTATTTCCATCTAAAGAAGTACAAACAAAGTTAACTGTAGTGTGTGCATCTTAGAAAGCAGACAAAGAAGAGAAATAACAGACTTTCAGGATCGGGTTAGTTAGCTGATTTTTGCCCTCCACGTTTGTTCTTATCAAAAGGCAGCTTGACCTTAAATGATTTAGAAGCCGCGCTTTTGAGGATTGAGTAGAATCGGGGAAAACAGGCGAAGCTCGCGGCTGTGCAGTACATGGTGTGAAATTGACACGTACGACTTGGGCAAAGGGAAGAACGAGCGCGGAGCAGCAGTTTGTGAGAAATCAGCCTGTGTGTGTCATTCTAGTACCAGTGCAAGGATACTACTCCCAGGGACAGTCCTTCTCTGGCGGTTACCATTCCCGTACAAGAACAATGATTCCGGGCCCGGGGACTCTCGTTCCACACAAGTTGCTGTCATTTCAGAGCAGTTTATCTGGTCCCATGTACCATCATCCCACTCTGGGGACTTTCATTCCAAGCTCAAGGCGGATTTCTTTAAATCTGCTTCATATTTTCATTCCAACGTTTCAGTACTGAAATGTATTTCAGTGTAGCCCATGCAAGTTAATTAGCATTCAAGCCTCCTATTATACACAACGGCTCTTCAGGCATGATCTCCCAGTTTTCACAACGGGCATTCTTGTCATAGTAAAACACACGGCACCCTTCCAATGCTTTTAAAGTATCACCTTACATGTGCAAACTTACTAGAAACTCACGTAGAAGCAAATTTCACATGCATTCTCCTGTTTAAATTGGAAGCAGCCGACACCATCTATGAGTAAAGTACACTTAACTTCCCACTCTCTTTCCACAGCTAACGCGCCACATACTCCTGCGCCGCTTTGCCGATTTCCCCTCTTTAAGGCTTTCTCCATTCCTCCGCCCCTTTTCCCAGCGAGCATTGCATGGCGCGTCTCAGTTGCCGCTGTTGCTAGGAAGTCTGCGCGAGCGAGCCGGTTGCTAAGGGCCGCGCTGGGAAGGTAACTCCGATCGGGGTGTCCTGGCAAGTGGCGCTTGTTGGGCGACCCCCCCCCCCCCACGCTTGCGTTTTTGTGGCGCCGCCTATTTGCATTTAAGGGAACTGCTACGGAAGTTTATTATAGAGAGCGCTCCAAATCCGTTCTTTCAGCTCACATTAAAGCTCCATCCTTCATGTGCAAGAACAAAGCCACCAGGTAAGCTCTTTGGATGCATCCCGAATACCAGGTTACTTGCATGAGCTGGTTGGGATGTACAGACTGGTTCTTTGTAGGTTTACGTGGAAGTGGGGCCCACTCGGTGGAGCTCACATCAGAGTTAAGTGTTGGAAGCTTACAGTGCCACCTACAGTTATTAGGTATCAAACCCTGTTGAACTTGGTGGAACTTAGTTCGGAGGAAACATACCTACGACCTAGTTGTACATCTGGCAAACAGTGGGGGAAGGAAATGGGTGCTGGAATATGATTGATTGGTTTGCTCCTGATTTTTCTGCAGAAGTGTGTGTGGGGGGGAGGCGGGCAGGAAACAGCTTTGGAAAAGATCTCAGACCACCTTTGTACCAGAGCAGAAAGGAAACCCAGCCAGTCCAGAGCAGGAGATGACCGGCCAAGGCAGCTGGGCAGGGTGAGGCAGGTTGTGCCTGCCCATTGCTGGGTGAGGTGAGTCCAAGGAGGCTAGAATTATGAGAGATCACTTCCCCTGGAGAAAATGGCTGCTTTGGAGGGTGGACTCTATGCAATTATATCCCATTGAGGCTCCTATGCCTAAACCCTGCCTTCCCCAGGCCCCAGGACTTTTCTAATCCAGAGCTGGCAACCCTAGGCAGGGCAGTCCCATTCTGTTCCTTACCATGGCAAGGCAGCTGCATCCCTTACTGGAAGAGAGGAGGCCAGCAGAACAGCCATGTACCCTTCCTCGCGCCAGTGAGGCCAGGAGGCCAGTGTCCTGGAATAACAGCCCCCGGAGTGGAATGATAGGGCCCCACCCCTCTGTGTGTGGGGGTGCTGACTCTGAGAACACTGAGGTGAGGCTGGCAGTCCTGTCCCTCACTGTGGTGAAGAATGGGAAAACTGGGACTGTTCCCAGTCCTCTTAATGGCCAATGTGCCCCGGTTGCTCATCTAGTTTATACTCTCTCTCTGCTCCTCCATAGCTGGGTTCTAAAAGCTCTGCAAACAACACAAGCCCAAGTGTACAGATTTAGGATTTGATGGGAATGATTGAGTAACAGATGTTAGGCCAGGTTGCAAAGTGTTCCCACAGAGTATTTCCGAGGTGAGACTCTGTGTATGTCTGTTGCAGCAAAAACTAAACAGGAGCATTGTGCAACTTAAATAGTACCATAATTTTATCATATTTTCACATAATGCATGTATGTAGTGGGATGCTTCTGAAGCATCTTTATGTGCAGGTGCAGGACTAGTAACCTTTTTTTTTTACAGATGTCCTGTATGTGTATTTCTGTATGCATGAGCACTTGTGAGCACCAGCTATACCTGATACTTCTGTCCGCTTTGCAGGGCTTTGGTGCATCTGACAGCTGTGCAGCAGCCCTGAGACTACTATTTGGGAAGATCCTCTCCTGTTATATTTATACCTTGTATAATATCTCTGTATGTAAAAGACACAAGAATCTTCTCAGGAAAAAGGTGACAACTGTGGAGGTATGTTACCTTTGAATTATACAAAATTAAGTTTTTCATTTCAGAATTGTACTTTGTAATTAGTGTACATGAACAATGACCATGCATGAGGAAGTTTTCACATCACCGAAACACAATGGAACAACAATGAGAAAGAGGGTTGTGCCCAATTTTGTATTCTCTGGACTTACTAATACTTACTTCCTTTTGAACATAAGCACACTATAATTGGTTAACTGTGAATGCAATTGAGTTGCTCTTAATTTCTTTAGGCATGAAACTGAAATCAATTAAGCCTATAATCTGCTCCTTGTTCCTCCTGTTTTCAGTGCCAGCAAAGTAAACCATATAACAATGTATTAATATATTATTGTGAACATCACATTCTCTGTGTGATTAAATATTTTGCCTGGCTGACACAAAGGCATGTAACCTTTGGTACTACATCAGCAATAGTTTTCTGCTAGTTATTAAACTTTCCTAATGTGGGTTTCTGCCAACTGTTTCCTTTTTTCCACCTGTTCTGTCCTGTCCAGAGATGCCTATTAATTGGATTAAGAAGGTCTTTTGTTTTTTTATTCTTTGTCAGTATTGCCAGATATATATAAGCTCTTGTATTTTTATAAAGGATTTTGCACAAAACATAAATTCCTCTATGCATCTTTCTGCAAATATACAAGGTCAGGATTGCTAATTGCAGTATGCTAGTTATTCTCAATGTGGGTAGAACATGCTGAATAATGATGCTTTACTATAGTTCAGTGAGATACAAAGGAAAGTTCTAGCTGTGCAGCCATCAGCCTTTATTGTAGCAACAGAGTATGCTGTAGTTTCCATTGTGTCTGTGTAGATTGCAGAGACTGTCATTGGGTTAGGAACAGCTGAAAAAGGTTTTAAAAAATGGTTGTGGGATTTGGTTTTTGCAGAGAAGAGGAAAACTGTACCCCGCTGTACCCTGCTGAAGTACTATCCATTTCCTAGTATAGTGAGAAGATTCCAGAATCATTTCGTTTCTTTGGACAAGCAAGCATGGAAGACTTGTAATATTTGTTTATATACAAGCTGAGCATAGTGGAGGGAGGAGGGGCCGGCGTGGCGAGAATGGTTGACACTGGGAAGCTCTCCCGTGTGTCGGCCGGATCGATGGTTTTTTAGAGGAGCACAGAGGAGGCTCCCAAAGAGGAGCACAGTGCAAGGGGCTTGATCAGGACTGCCTGCAAGCGGCAGCAAGCGGGTGGGAGTCCTTTGATTGCCCCAAGGCAAGAACCGATTGAGAGCGCCTATGCCAGGCATGGGTGCGAAGCTGTGACCACAAGAGTGAGGGGGAGAAGCAGAAAACTTCAACTGGACTGAACACCAACACCATGAGTAAATGTACAAGCAACAACATCAGAGAATCCCCAGTGGCCTGTGGCCTGGACTCATCTCTAAGAAGGTGCCAGTCCAGGAGGAGGCCCCAGGTATGAGAACAGTCACAGTGGGCAGAAACTAAGGCAACAGAGTCTGAGGCTGCCTGCCCCCCTCAGTTGCTGCTGACACCCCAGGCCTGGCATGATTCCCATTGTCGCTGCTCCCTTAAGATCCTGTTACCTGCCTTCCCCAACATTGTGTCCCCCTTGGTCCCAAGCAGCTCCCAATGTGATCGTTGCACCCCCAATCCCACAAGTTCCTTGCTGATCCCTGTTTACGAATATTTAATAGCCAGGTTCTCTCTCTCTCTCTTTCAGATGTCTCATTTTTCTAGTGAAGATGAAGCTGTTTTGCAATCGATGCTCAGACAGTTACTGCAAAGCGTCAAAGAGAAAATTACAGGAGCACCATCAGTTGAGTGTTCAGAAGAGATTTTGCTGCATTTGGAAGAAACTGATGAAAACTTTCATAAGTAAGTTTTTGTTTGTCTAATGCCATTAGTGAAGGAGGGTAGACTGTAACAGTATGTTGCTAGCTTATTTGTAAACATATGCATCTTTAGAATGCATTTAGAAGCAACCACAGTTTTAAATTTCAGTGTTATGAATTATGCTTACCACTCTCATAAGGATGTACAACTATGGGAAAATTTGAAAAAAGAAGACTTGCAGTAATGTTTCTGGTTGCTACTTAGCACCATTTTGCTAATATGCATAGATAGGGTAAGTCAGTTGATTAAAATCAAGCCTTTACATTTCAGCAGATGAATATAAAAGAAATAATCACCTTGCAACAATGTTTCCAATCCCCCTATCTTTGCTTGCCTGTGTATTATAAGTCAGCATAATGAGTGGTTCTGGCTAGCTATTGGTCTGAAGGAGTTACTGCTTGGACCATGTCAGTGCACAAACTGCAGTTACTTTGGCATGACCTATTAAGTTCTCAGGCCCATGCAGGGTTCTTTTGTCCTTATGTGTAATATCTGAAAGAGCTTCTGAGAAATGGGCTTGTGCAGTGGGAAAAAAATCTGACATATCCTCAAGTTTTGCTTTTGTGTGTGTGTTTTGTGCAGCAGTTAGATGGAAAATCACTTTCCAATTTCATTTAACAGACAAGTAACACATTCTATTGAAGGTCAGTGGGAGAGGAATACCTAGTTACTGTCCCAGATCTTCTTTATTAATCTTCCATGCTTCTTTATTAATCTTTCATGCTGCCTCTGGAATTCATTGAAGATTTTAATGGTAGCTTGATGAGAGAAGTTATATGATGATGATAAAGATGATTTGAAATGCAGCAGTGTAAAACAATCTACATTTTTTTCTGAATATTTTTTGCAGTTATGAATTTGTGAAATATCTTAGACAGTATATAAGTAGCACCCTGGGCTCTGTAATAGAAGAAGAAACTGAGAAATGTACGTCTGCACAAAATCAGGGTGAAGGAACTGGCTATGATACACTTGTACAGCATGTTACTAAAAAGACCCGAGAATCAAAAGAGTGAGTAGATGTGAAAGAATGCATATAAAACCCATTTTACAAAACTGACTGTCTGCCAAGTCATCTCGCTCAGCTGTTCTTGCCTCCTTAATTTTGATTTTATAGTTACTGGTAACACTGTTCTAAAAGTTTATTGTCATTATAAATCTGCAAGATTTACTGCTTAGTATTTTGTTCATGAACAGTTTCTTATAGGCTCACTTGAGACATCATTCAAAACCATGGTTTAATTTAACTACTTGGTTTACTATTCACAGTTAGTCTTAACCACATTGTCTTTTGATATCTGAATGCACACATAATGGCATAATATCAGTTTAATTCTGCCTTGTTTTCTGACAACACTTTCCTGGGAGACAGAGAAAGTACAAAGGAAAATAATAGAAGCCATGTTAAAAAGGTAAAGGTAAAGGTTCCCTTGCTCGAAAGCCAGTCGAATCCGACTCTAGGGTTGCGGTGCTCATCTCCGTTTCAAAGCCGAAGAGCCAGCGTTGTCCGAAGACGTTTCCGTGGTCATGTGGTCAGCATGACTAAACACCAAGGCACACGGAATGCTGTTACCTTCCCACCGAAGTGGTACCTATTCATCTACTTGCAATTTCTTGCTTTCGAACTGCTAGGTTGGCAGGAGCTGGAACTAGAGATGGGAGCTCACTCCATCATGCGGCACCCAGGTCTCGAACTGCTGACCTTCCATAGCCTGCAATTCAGCATCTTAACCATTTGAGCCACCGCAGCTCCTTAGAAACCATGTTAGATCAGGCCAAAAAACAGGTTCCATCAGGAGATCCACCAGCAAGGCCAGAACTCCAGAAGCCCTCCCACTGTTGCCCCCCAAGCACCAGAGCATTGCTGTCTTAGATATTGTGTTCCATCTATCTATACCTTGTGGTTAATAGCCACTGATGGACCTCTGGTCCATATGTTTATTCAATCCCCTCTTGAAACTGTCTATACTTTTAGCGTCCACCAGTGTCCACTCTAAACTGAGTTAGTGTGAGCTAGCTCACAGTTTTTTAGCCTCTGGCTCACACATTTTTGTCTTGGCTCAGGAAGGATGGCTCCAGAGCAAACTAAGTTATGCAGTAGCCAAATCACTCGCTCATAACTCTAATGCCAGTAGCTCACAAAGTAGAATTTTTGCTCACAAGACTCCACAGCTTAGAGGGAGGTGTCCACCAATTCCTGCAGCAGAGAATGCCACGTGATAATTACTCTCTGGGTGAAGAAGTACGTCCTTTTATCTGTTCTAAGCCTACTCCTCATTAATTTCATTGACGTCCATGAGTTCTTGTATTGTGAGAAAGGGATAAAAGTACTTTTTCTACCTTCTCTATCCCATGTATAATTTTGTAAACCTCTATCATGTCACCCCTCAATTGTTTCTCCCAGCTGAAGAGCCCTAACATCTTGAACCTTTCTTGATAGGGAAGGTGTTCCATCCCCTTAATCATTTTAGTTGCCCTTTTCTGCACCTTTTCCAGTGCTATAATATCCTTTTTGAGGTGCATTGACCAGAACTGTACACAGTAATCCAAATGAGGCTGCACTATAGATTTATACAGGGGCATTATGATACTGGCTGATTTGTTTTCAGTCTCCTTCCTAATAATCCCCAGCATAGCATTTGCCTTTTTTATTGCAGTCTCACAGTGAGTCATCACCAAGATTTCTCTCCTGGTTAGTTACCACCAATTTGGACCCCATCGGTATATATTTATAGTTAGGATTTTGGGCTCCAATGTGCATTACTTTGCACTGGCTCACATTGAACCTCATTTGCCACATTGACGTCTACTTGCCCAACCTCGAAAGATTCCTTTGGAGCACTTTGCAGTCCTCCCTGGTTCTCACTGCCCTGAACAATTTAGTGTCACCTGCAAACTTAGCCCCATCACTGCTTACTTCCAACTCCAAATCATTAACGAACGAGTTAAAAATTACTGGACTAATACCAAGCCCTGTGGTACCCCACTGCTTACTATCTTCCACTGTGAAAACTGTCCATTTATACTCAATCTCTATTTTCTGTTAATTAACCAGTTTTGATCCCACAAAGAGTTCTTGTTCTCTTATCTCATGACTGTTAAGTTGACGTAGGAGCCTTTGATGAGGAACTTTATAGAAAGCTTTCTGGAAGTCTAGGTAAACAACATCTTCTGGGTCACCCCTGTCCAAGTTTGTTCACCCCCTCAAAGAACTCTAAAAGGTTAGTGAGACAAGATCTTCCTTTACAGAATCCATGCTGATTCATCCTCCGTAGCTTTTGTTCATCAATGTGCCTACTAATTCTATCTTTAATAACAGATTCCATCCACTTACCTGGTATTAATGTTAGACTGACTGGCCTGTAATTTCTTGGATCTCCTCTGGAACCTTTTAAAAAGATGAACGTTACATTATTTACCTTCTAGTCCTTGGGAATGAAGGCAGATTTTAGGGATAGATTGCATATTTTTGTTAGGAGATCCACAAGCTCATGTTTGAGTTCTTTCAGAACTCTTGGATGTATGCCATCTGGACCTGGTGATTTGTCAGTTTTTAATTTTTTGATCAGTCATAGGACCTCCTCTCTCGTCACCTCAATCCAGCTCAGGTGTTTCGAAATCCCTCCTGAAACTGGCAGTTCTGGAGTGGGCATGCACCTCCCATCTTCCACGGTGAAGACAGAGGCAATAAATGCATTCACCTTCTCTACCATTTCCCTATCATCCTTTAGTAATCCTTTTAGCCCTTGGTCATCCAATGGCCCACTGCCTCCCTGGCTGGTTTTCTGTTTCTAATGTATTGGAAGACATTTTTATTTTTGATCTTTATGTTTTTTGCAATATGTTCCTCATAGTTCCTTTTTGCCTGTCTGATCACCGACTTGCATTTTATTTGCCAAAGCCTGTGCTTCCTTTTGTTTACCTCACTCAGACAAGCTTTCCACCACTTAAAGGAAACCTTTTATTGCTTCCATTACTTTGTTCGTTAACTATGCAGGCCTATTTGTACCTTTCCTAAGTTGCAGTATACATTGTATCTGAGCTTCCAGTGTTGTAGTTTTAAATACTCTCCAAGCTTCCCTCCTTACCTTTCCTTTCAGTTTCTTCTTCACAAGTCCCCTCATTTGAGAGAAGTAACCCCTTCTAAAGATGTGGTTGTGTTGATCTTTTGGGACAACTCACTATTTACATAAACGCTAAACTTAATAACATTACGGTCACTGTTCCCAACTGGTACTATCACATTTACATCTTTCACCAGATCCTGAGCATTACTTAGGACTATGTCCAGGATTGCCTCCCCCTGGTAGGTTCTGTGACCATCTGTTCCATAACCAAACAAAGGTTAGTGGAAAGGAGGGCCAATATTAAAACCTTTACATAAAAAGAGGTACATGTATTTATTAATAATATCAAATTAAAACATATATAGGGGCCCAATTATAACCAATATATATAAAACATAACCATAACCAGGGCTAAAAGAGTTGACCTGACGCGTTTCGGCCGAATCGGCCTTCCTCAGAGGTCATACAAGTGTGGCTAGATGGTAAATAGTTACATTCATAAAAACACAATCAGGAATACATACAAACTATAAATTCAACAAGGACCATAAAGTAAATTGTTCAGAAGTAAAATAACCAGGCACAGGATAAATATGCACATGAAACCTTTTTAGTGCAATCACTAACACAGTGATTATAAAATCCACTTCAGAAGTAAAATAACCAGGCACAGGATAAATATGCACATGAAACCTTTTTAGTGCAATCACTAGCCCAGTGATTATAAAATCCACCTATGGTCCACAAATAACCTTCTTTGATTGTGTTGCCACAATATTCACAAGTATTCCTGACTTGAGCACATATTGAACCAGTCATTGTGTGGGTACTTAAAATCACCTATTATGATACATGTATTTTTGCTAGCTGCTCTCCTTAAATCTTTTGCTGTTTTTGAATCCTCTTCTAGCCTTTGCTCTAGTGGGCAATAACAAACAACCAGAGTTAAGCTTCCTTTTGGGCCCACTATTTCCACCCATAGTATTTCCATAACCAAATCTGTTTCTCTTAGATTCTCTTTTATTTTTTAAAATATTTTTTATTATTTTCTGATTACAAATACTACAAAAAACACTACAAACACTAACACTAACCTAAATAAGCTATACAAGGATCATATATAATGATTAGATACATATTTAGCTAAAGCTCTTTCTATAAAGAAATAGTTTTTGGAATATAGCTAATTTCTACTGCTTCTATTACAGACTGGTAAATATATAATTGAATCAAGTAAATACAAACAATAAAGCTTTTAGGCTTATGCAATTCTATTAAATCTGTTTCTTCCCTTTATTTTTCTTCTTTTCATATTTCCATTTGACTTTCAGGACTTTTGGAACTACCTCCCCTAATTCTGATTCAGAGTCTTCTTCTGGGTTACTACTTGCTGTTGATTTCGAATCTCCCGACCCATGTGTGCTGCTTTTTTCTTCGATATCTTGTTCCTCTGCTGTATCTTTATTCACTGGTTTTTGTTGATGTTCCAAGAATATCTTCACTTTTAAAACAGAGTCTATCTTTTCTTTTTTCTTTTTGTAATTGAAGACCAGTCCTTTGGGTATTATCCATCTGTAGGGGATGGAGTTTTTCTGCAAAAAGCCGGTTAAATTTTTGTATTGGATCCTCTTCTTTCTTATTTCAAATAGAATGTCTTTTAAGACTCCGATTTCTTCGTCTTTAATTTTTAAGGTAGTCCCATTTGTGGCTTTGAGCACCGCGTCTCTTGTTGATCTTTTAGAGAATCTTGCCACTATCTCCCCAGGCAGGCTCTTTTTCTTAATAAATTCTGGATATGTCCAGTAGACCAAATCCAGATCACTTTGCAATATGTCCGCCGTTAAACCTGTCATTGAGGCCAACACTTCACTTAATATTTATTTGAGATTCTCGTCTTGCTGTTCAGGAACACCTTGAAATCTCAGACCATACGCTGATTTTTCCATTTATAGTCTTAAAAGTTTGTCTTTATCAGAGGATCTTTGTTTTTCCATCACCTCCAGTCTTTGATTGGTCTCTTTTGTTTTGGCTTCAACGTTTTTCACTGATTTTACAGTCTCCTCTGTTTTAAAATTAATTTCTTTAAGCTGTTTTTGGATCTCATCCATCTTCTTATTGAGGTTAGTCATCTGCTCCAGCAAAGGGTGCAATGCAGTAGCCAACATGTTCGTAAAGTCTTTACGAGAGTTTACAGAGCTCTTCTTACAGGAGCTACTGTAAGCTTTTGGAGGATTGGCTACATTAGGGGTGTGTCACTTAATATGCAAATGAGTACCTGCTACAAAAAGAGCCCTGTAATCCGGTTTAGTAGCCGGATGTGTTGATCTTGTAGTTCCAGGAGAGTGTCTCAGTCTCGTCGCCATCTTCTCTGCCCGCCCAGTCATTGTTTATATTTCAAGGAAAGTTTTCAAAGTTCAGCAAAAATTGCTTCAAAAGCTTGCTTTGGTTAGATTTGTACTTTACCTAATTCAATCAACCATCGCTGTTTCTCCTAGGTCCTCTTGCTAAAAGAGTTTGCTTAAAAATGTATGGTGGGGGGGAGATGTGAGCTAGCTCCCTCCCCCTCCATTGATGTTGTTTAGGGCTTCGGATATACGCTTTACCAAATAGCCAGCCTGTTGCCGAGTTAGGGACAGCTTTATTTTCATTGGATCACTTGTTCGCTCGCCCGGTGTGTGCCTCTTGGTGCCATGATGGCAACAGAGCGACGGGACCTATCACAGCTTGGAAGTGCCTCAATTCCTTGGCCGCAGCCTCGGGAGAGGCAACCTCCAGTGCCCCAGGCTGGGAGTCCCCTGTAGGAACTTGGGGGGGTGTCCGGATCAACCGGCCCCCCTCCCATCCACTGCGTCACAGGCCGCTCCTTTCGCAACACCGAAGGAGCGCACCTGCCAATGAAGTCACCGAAACCGGAAGCTGTTTCTCTTAGATTCTCAATTTTACTGGGCTTATATACCCTCTCTGACATACATACCTACCTCTGAACCTTCCTTCCCTATCCTTTCACTATAATTTATATCCAGGAATCACTGTATCCTACTGATTATCCTCTTCCCACCAAGTTTCTGAAATGCCCACAGTGTCTATGTTCTCCCCTGACAATAAGCATTCCAGCTCCCCCATTTTTCCTCAGACACTGCTAGCATTTGCATATAAAGTTCTATAATTTCCCAGACATATTAGGCCTATAACCTTCCTCCTGTGGCCTGTACATCTTGTTAGGCAGTCACTATTGTTTGGCACCCTCTCAGTGGCCAGTCCTCATCCACTTCCATTTAGAACAGTAACAGCTACCCCTTCATCTCTTACAGATGAGCCTTCCCGAACCATAGACATTTCATCTCCTGTTGGCTTTCCCCCAGGATTTAGTTTAAAAAACTCCTCTACTACCTTTTTGATTTTAATCTCCAGCAGCCTGATTCCTTCTTAGGACAAATAGAGGCCATCTCTTTTGTACAGGTCCTGCTTGTTCCAAAAAGCATCCCAGTGCTTAACAAACGTAAACCCTTCCTCCATATACCATCATTTTATCCACACATTGAGACTGTTCCTTTCTAGCTGGCCCTACACGTGGAAAAGGCAGCACTTCTGAGAAGGCTGCCTTGGAGGTTCTGCCCTAGAGTCTCCTGCCTAGCAGCTTAATTTTTTCTTCTAGGACCACACAACTATATTTCCCCGCATTGTCGGTGCAAATATGTACCATGACCACTGGTTCTTCCCCAGCACTGTCTACCAGCCTATCTAGACTACACGTAATGTCTGCTACCTTTGTGCCAGGCAGGCAAGTCACTATGCGGTCAGTACATGGGTTCACAACCCATCTATCTACTTGCCTAATGAGCAAATCTTCAACTACCAAGAGCCCCTCTCCCTCTCTGCCCAGGAATGGTTCCTTGGTACGGAAAAGGAAATGAAATCGGCATTTGTAGAGATGAACCAGTATCTGAGTGATTCAGCTCACAGGCAAACTGACTGTAGTGAAAATAAACCATGGTTTCGTATTACGTCTCTACTGAGCCAAATGTCATTAAATTAGTATTTTTAAAAAACTGCTTAAAATTGCTGCACCATTTTTGCCTCCACTCTGACCCAAATAGGTTCACATCTCTAATCTCATACGATACAAAACAGAACTGTTCATGAAGACATTTTTATAAAAGAATAGTGCTGCATTATAACAGAATGATTGAGGAAGATGTTTCAGTTGAGGGAATGGATGACTGTGGACTGTACCAGTAATATGTATTATATGTTGCCTAATGTGTTTATCTTGCTCTCAATGCATTATATTTCTACTCGAGTAATATTATTTCTTGTTTAGCATGTCATGTTTAATATCTATGCTTTGTTTCAGGTTTCTGCAATCCTAATCATTACATTGTTTATTAGATGTTTCCTCATCCTGTTGATTGTACTGATTTACCTTATGTAATGTGCCTTGAGTCTCAGTGAGAAAGGTGGAAAGTAAAGAACATAAAAGTAATAAAAATTCATACAGTTTTACTGTGAGAATTCTTTCCTTTCAGAATAACTGCACCTCTGCTGCTTCATAGGAATAAATTTGTTAGGTACTGTAGAGAAATATCATTGTCCTTACTCATTAAATTTGCAATGTAAAAATACACAGTTTGCAGAGTAAATTATGCACTCACTATTTGAAAAGGAACAGTATGGAATATGGTCTGCTGACAACTATTCAGTAGAATTCAGTCATTATGCTTTACCAAATAGTTTTTCAGCACAAAAACCTTCTAAGCTTTACAACACATCAGGAATCTTCAAGGAAATGTGCATAAAGCCAGCGATTTTACAAACAGGTAGTTTATTGTATAACAGGTTCTTCAGAATGTGCCACTTGCTTTCGCCATATCTTACCTGTACTTTACTTGCTTGTATCTCAGTTTTTTAAACTGCAAGGGAGCACTTTCTGAACTGTTATATGTTACATTTGTATAGAGGTATTTCACTGTCCACATGGCAAATTGCCATTTAGTAGGATGCTAACCAACACAGCTATCTTCCTGAAACTATCCCACTGGTTTTAGTACGATGTAGATTAAATAAGAAGAATTGCCTTTCTGGGTTATGCCAAGTCCCATCTTCTAGGATTCTGTTTCTAACAGCAGCTAACCAGAGGTTTCTTAAACCTGCATATGATTTATTTACTTATCTGCAGTATATGTCTGCCATTCGCCTGTCCACCCCTGGACCCAACACAGTTAAGAAAAAATAATATGAAATACAGTAAAACTTTATGGATTACAGTTTAAACATTAAAATAGTAAAAATAAAGTACATTGATCTCACCAGTCTGAAAACATCTTATGTATAACTAGAAAGACATGTGTTTTCCCTCTAAACCTGACCATCTCAAAAATTCTGTGGAATAATTCTGTTTTACAGCCTTGCTGGAAAGCCAGAAGATTAGAGAGCCTTCTGTCTTCTTCTGGAAGGCTGTTCTACAAATATGGGGAAGCCACTGAAAAGCTTAAACTGCTGCAGATTGCTACAGAATTCTAGCTCTTATAATATGGTTTTAGTGGTTGAAGGAACTTGTTGAAATGCTAAAACTGCTATTGTTGCAGTATTTTCCCTGAAATACACACTTGTTATTAGATGAAGTGCTGGCCTAATCACTCTTTATGAGAG